>NC_052617.1:21021591-21131591 GCF_016545825.1 Eucalyptus grandis | reverse complement strand
AAGAGGACATAAAGTCCTATAATTTATACACCAATTGATATGGCTCGTGTAGCCTGGTACAGATTGAGTAGCCTTTTTGTTGATATTATGGACTTGAGGTCCAAGATTGGGAAAATAAAGAAAAGAAAGAAAAATGAGTATGAATGTTGACGAGAATGAACATGAAATAGACATTATCATGCGATTGGGCAATAGTATAGTTATCCTTACTGATATAGAGAACACTTCTGATGATTGGGTTGAGAGGTGGCAAAGATGTGTATATGATTCTTTCTCCATGAGTTGGTGGTGATGATATCTTATTAATCGAGATGAGTCTTATCTAGTGTTTAGTAGAAAATAAATAGTCACCGATGTATATTGGTAAGCCACTACATGGCATTTGCGCATCATGAGATTTATACATTCATTCATATGCATTTGAGTGTTAAACTGGATATTGGCTCATATCATCTATTTTTACTTATTGAACTCATGACACACTGTTTACGTTATCTTAATGAGCTCAAAAAATATGTTCGTTCATCTATTTACAATGATATGTGATATTACTTGCTAATACTATGCTACTGTGATTTCTGATCAATATGTGAGTAGAATTACTAATTTAGACCTAGATTTTTATATTTTAATGAGTTTAGACTCACTTCAAAATACTTTATAGATTGGTCGAGTTTGGAGTTCTAGGACATTAGACTAGTGCTCCCAAAGATATCATTGAGGATTGGATAAGCATGCGTAAGAAAATTAGGAGCATATTTTATGTATTAGGAGTTTTTATTATTTATAACAATAATAATAATAATTTGTGTACATCATTTGAGACTATAATAATTTATTCTTTTGAGATATAAATTGTACGAAAGATTGATGTAAGTGACATAAGGACCTCAAGATGATGGCTGAAAGTGGTGGTACTAGTAACTTATGGAGATATATGACCAACAAGACTAATAAGACCAAGTCTTTTTTAGACTATTAGTTAATATAGATGGTTTTGTATAGGTCTGTTTATAGGGCATCTTTTCATTCGGGTATGTCTTGATGGAAGTATGGATCAATTTAGAGCGGACTGATTGGTTAAGGTTATGTACATTCTTGCCATATCTAAAGTCTGTCAAATCAAAACATGTGACCGAGTAATGTTGAAAATTTATGTAAATGACAATTTCCACTTTCCTCCTTTCCGCCATTGTCTTTGATCGACTTTTATTATGGTTTATTAGCTATTTTCTGGAAATTGTTTATCCAAGGGTTAAGCTTTAAGGGTTACCAGGGTCTATTTGTGGTTTGAGTCACATACGAAATTCATGTAAATGAATGGCAAAGATTCTCAGAGTTATAGACACTTGAGTCACCAAGAGTTTTTTCATCCACTCATTTGTTGCCGGGCCGGTCGCCACCATGCACGGCGGAAAAACCAACCTGCTCAAATCAATTGCAAGACTCCGTGTCCGTCCGTTTCTCAAAGCACTAATCATCACGGTCGCAGTTGGACGCACATAAGAACTGAAAATACTTCTCTATCTCTCCAGAAATTTGAAAAAAAAAACAAGAGCGAAAAGAATGGAAAGCTAGCACGGGCTTTGATGATCTCCGGCTTCTTCGGCCCACGACCGAGGCTCGAGCTTGGCCCTGCAAACGGGGCACACCGAGCGCCAGGCGAGCCACGCGTCGGCGCACTCTTGGTGGAACCCGTGGCGGCAACCCGGGATCACCCGGGCTGGCTCCTCTCCGGCGACCTCGTCGAGGCAGATGGCGCACTCCGTCCCTGCCGCCAGCTCCTTCCCGGTGACCCTCGGCATCTCCGCGAGCTCCTGAGGAGGAGCAGGAGTGTTAGAGAATCAAGACAGCCCAATATTGAGATGAGAACTTATAGAATCAAGCCTTGAAGAAGGGTATTTCCATTCAATTGAACAAAAGAAGGCTTGTCCGTTCTGGCCCGGCGATCAGCGCCGTAATCCGTGTCTTTGAGGATCTCCACGTTGAGGAGGCAAACATAGACCAGGAGCATCTTCTTTTTGTTCAATTGAATGGAAATACGTAATCGAAAACTTCTTCACAGATCATCTGCTGTCATTCTTCATCTTCATCTTCGTATTCTTGATTCTATAAGTTCTCATGGTATCGAGGGGAAGATCAACTGCGTCGAGAATAGAATCTATCAAGTAACGGATCGTGAATCGAACAGGCTTTGAAGCCCTCGGTTCAAGGTAAACACATACAGGTTTAGAGCTCATAAGCACTACTGTTATCATCTTCTTCAAAGAATCATATTAATGGCGATTAGAACTCCAAAATATCCTTTTCCGATACATGTGAATATCACAAACCGGCGAACGGAAGACAGATATTCCTTCAGAAGCCAGAGGATGAAGAACACTGAGAGAAGCATCATTTTCTCGAAAATATTTTGAGCCTAATCTTGCAAACTCTTCGAAAAGGTTTGTAAATCAATTGCTAGAGAGTTTGAATTGTGCAAACATGTCATAAGCATGAACAAACTTTGATTAGAATATAAATCCAAACTGAATTGAAGGATGATATAACCAAGATGTGGTGAGGGTTGTGTATGAGAACTTTCGGACAACCATATATTGTTTAAAGCCTCGGCCGAGTATGATGAGGTTATTGCTCAGGCCATCGTCGATTTTGGCTTCTTCCTCCTGTTTTCAAGCTTCGGATTTATATGCGAAGAGGAGGATACGGAGGTGGTCGGAAGCTATGGTCGTGGCGGGCGGTAACAATAGGGGTCGTGGTTTTGAGAGATATCGGAATTACAGAACAGATATCTTCGAGTCCGGGCAAGGAAATCAACACCTAGACAGAGAAATGTTATCCTACAACAAACCAAGGGTTTAGGCCCTATACTACTTACTCACGAGGTACCAAAATGTCAAGACTTATCCTTACGCAAACTCAAGTAAAAATTTGCGAATGAAAAAAAACAAGTAGCATTCCTAGAGTGTCAAATATGTAAAAGTCTGGACATGATGCTCTTCCCGCCGGGTATCGGTTTGACAATTCTTATCAAACGAGAAGATATTCCAGCAGCCTCAAACAATGCATATTGAAGACTCAACGGGCGGTGAGTGGTAAAGCTGGCTCACATTAGTGCGATCCTGGTATGCTCCATACTTTTTCTAAATATCAAGGACATGATACTGTTATGATAGGCAATGGATCATGTTTACTCCGTAACTCACATTGGCAACACGGCTCAAAACAAAGAACAATACATTACCTCTTAACGATGTTCTAATTGTCCGAGGAGATAAAGAAGAACCTCCTTTCTGGTATGCTCCATACTTTTCTAAATATCAAAGGACATCTAGGCAAACTCACGTAACTCACAGATGACTTCCCTTGTTCTTTTATTTTTGACAAAACTGGTGTTCTTTTATGTAAAGGACAACAATACCAACACAAGCTGTGAAGCTCGGAAGGAAAATTAGGGGTCTTTATCAAGCTAATCCACAAAACCACGAAGCCTTCTTTACTCGGCGACAAAAGACGGTCGGAAGACATATGGCATCAGCGTTTGGCTCATACAAATGCTCAAGTAGTTAAGCATCTACAAAAACAGAAGCTTATACAATTTGCTTCTTCATCTCAAGTTGTTTGCAGCAGCTGTCAAATAGCCAAAAGTTCAGCTCTATCATTTCCTTTTTCGGATTCTCGTATCAAGTTCCCCATTAGAAAGAATTCATTGTGACATATGGGGACCATCACCGATCTGTTCCTTTCAAAAGTTTAGATATTATGTGATTTTTGTTGACAATTTTTCTCGATCTTTGCTGGCTATATCCCATGAAGTTGAAATCTGAGTTTTATGATATATTTGTTCAATTTCAGAAGCTAGTTGAACGACAAAAGTATAATCATCGAGATTAAAATCTTCCAAAGAGTGATGGAGGTGGAGAGTTCGTAAGCTTTAGATTTCAAAAATTTCTGAGTCATCATGGAATAAGACAGTTCATATCATGTCCTCACACTCCGAACGAGAATGGAGTCTCGAAAGAAAGCATCGACACATCGTTGAACTTGGATTAGCTATGCTCTATCACTCAAAAGTTCCACTTGAGATTTTGGGTGGATGCATTTGTGACGGCTAATTACATCATCAACATTCTTCCCACACCAAAGTTGCAGATGAACACACCCTATAGCAAACTTCATCATAGACAAAGGTATGATCATTTAAGAGTATTTGGTCTGTGCATGCTATCCTTGCTTAAGACCATATGCAAGTCATAAACTTGATCCTCGATCTCTTCCCCTGTATCTTCTTGGGTTATAGCACTCAAGACAAAGGGTATCGATGTTTGGTCCCAACTAATAATCGTGTATACATCAGTAGGCACGTTGTCTTTGATGAGTATTCCTATCCTTTTACAAAGAAGCTGATCAATGAATATGGACATTATACAAACTTATACAAACTATGGAGTGAAGGCCTACATTTCCTTGAGTCATCAAGCACCGAGTCACCAGCCTACTAGATCCACTCATCGATCGGCCCACACACGGATCCATCCCGATTTCCATGATTGCTGTACCTATCATCCTTGTCACGCAATACGGCAATCTCGAATCATTTCCTCAAGGAATATGCAAGATGAGACAATGAGGAAAGGACAATTTATAGATGCTGTGCCTCAACATTGTTCTATTTCTCAAGAACAAAATACTACCAGTTCCTTATCCTCACACAATGATCTACGAGCTGAAGGAAGTTCTAATGAAAGGCACTCCAACTCCAATTCCATTCTGTCATCCTCTCAAGGTACAAGTAATACTCATCATATGCAAACTCGACTAAAGTCCGAATTCAAAACCAAATCCAAAGTATGCTTATTTAGCGATTATCAGTTCTCCTATGGAACCAAAGTCTATCAAGTCGGCTTTAGCTAATCAAGCTGGTATAGGGCTATGAAAGAAGAGATGGATGCACTTGCTGAAAATCAAACATGGACATTGATTCCTAGAACTAACCGAGATGCATGTAATAGGCTGCGAGATGGGTCTATAAGACCAAACTCACACCAAATGGCAGTCTTGACGGACTCAAAGCTCGTCTAGTCGCCAAAGGCTTTCACCAAGAAGAAGGACTAGACTTCACCGAGACTTTCGATCCGGTTGTGAAACACACAACAATTCGAATAGTGTTATCTCTTGCTATGATAAGACACGCTTGGCCAATACAGCTTGATGTTAAGAATGCTTTTTCTTCATGGAGATTTGAACGAGACGGTGTACATGGAACAGCCACCGGCTTTATCAGTCCTCATCGGCCAAACCATGTCTGTTTTACTCCACAAGTCTCTATATGGTCTTCGACAAGCACCAAGAGCTTGGTTTGATAAATTCAGCAAGTTTTTAATCGAAAATGGTTTCTTCGCAGCACACCCGATCCATCGTTATTTGTTCTACATACAAATTCACATACAGTTCTCTTGCTCCTATATGTTGATGATATCATCTTGACTAGGAGTTCACCACATCTCTTAAGCAGTCTTATTGAAACTTAGTCTTCGTTTCATATGAAAGATCTTGGGTATCTTCACTATTTTTTTGGGTATTGAGGCCAAAACGAACTTCACGAGACTCTCTTTCGTGTCAAACTAAATATGCTATTGACTTGTTGAAACGAGCTTATATGGCCGATCGTAAACCGGTCTCAACACCTCTGCCTCTTCGATCAATCTCCATGGCCGACACCGCAAATCTACTTACGAGATCCTATGGAATACGAAGCTTGGTTGGTGCTCTTCAATACTTAACCATTACTCGACCAGATCCGGCATTTGCTACTAATCTTCTCTGTCAAAAGATGCAACAGCCTCTTTTGTTGGAGATTTCCATCGATTAAAAAGAGTACTTAGATATGTCAAAGGTACTATACATCTTGGAATCTATCTCCATTCTCAAAGTTCGGTACATCTCTATGGTTTCTCTCGATGCGGATTGGGCTGGTTGTCCAACAACACGACGTTCCACAACAGGTTTTTGCACGTTTCTTGGATCCAATCTACTATCTGGTCGGCCAAGAAGCAACCTACTGTTTCTAGATCTTCAAGCGAAGCGAGTATCGTGCACTTGCTTCGACCACGGCTGAACTCTGGATCACATTTGTGCTACGAGATATATTTCTCTTCAGCCACCTACTACTATATATTGTGACAACAAATCAGCAATTTCTCTCACCGCCAATCCAATATTACATGCTCGAACCAAGCACATTGAAGTTGACTTTCACTTTGTCCGTGAGAAAGTCTCTTGGATCTATTCGTATTCGCATATATTTCTACTCATCTACAATTAGCGATATATTTACCAAGTCTCTATCCCGCTTATCTCATCTTACTCTGAACCAAATTGGGAATCGAATCTTTTACTCTTCCCAATTTGAGGGGGAATGTTAGAGAATCAAGATCGAAGCCAAGTCTCGCAATATTGAGAAGTCAATCACAGGAGGTGAAGTCCTCGACAATTATAGATGTGGATCACCGAAGGCAGTCAAGAAGCAAAAAGAGTTGAAGAAATTGATAACTCATGGATAATGAGTTTCATCAACGGTGGAGATCATACGAGATGTCAAAGACACGGATTACCAAAGTCTCAAGATTGCTGAGTCTCAAGATTGCTGCGGATTACCAAAGTCTCAAGATTGCTGTTCTGTTTTGCTTAGCTGTAAAGTTTGTTAGCGAAAGTTAGTTAGTTTGTTTTTCTAGTTGTTAGTCCTCTGTTTTCCGCATATATACAGAGAGGTATTGTAATCGGTTGATGATTATGGAGAACATCTTCTTTTGTTCAATTGAATGGAAATACAGAATCGAAAACTTCTTCACAGATCATCTACTGTCATTCTTCATCTTCATCTTCTGTATTCTTGATTCTATAAGTTCTCAAGGAGCACCGCGCTCCCGCCGGCGAACGGAAGACAGAGAGCCAAGAACACTGAGAGAAGCATTTTCTCTCTTGCTCTGTGTGTGTGTGTGTTGAACTTGAGAAACTGTTGAAGGTGGGTGGAGAGGGTTGTGAAGCAGGCCATCGTCGATTGGCTTCTTCCTCCTGTTTTCAAGGAGAGGCCCGGGAGGAAAATGGTGAGCGTTTCTATGGATCGCGAGGGTCTGATCTAGTCCTCCCGTATATGCTACTGCTGGTTATTACAAGAATTGTGAGCAAATCCCTCTCGTGAATTTATTAATTGTTCCTGTATCGTGTTTGAAATTACGGTAAAATATATGGCTTTATCTATTTATTAATATTTTCTATGTCGTGTTTGATATTACGGTAAAATATAAGGCTTTATATATTTCAACGAAAACTCAATATTTGGAAATCATTTTTTAGTAATTGATTGGTTACATCGCTTGATAAAATGTTTTTATTCTTGACAATAATTTATGTCTAATTATTTTTGTAGGGAATTAAAATATTTCTCACTCACTTATTTTTGAATGTGATACAAGCGATTAATTTTTTGAAATATTTTTGGAATCTTGAATTTTCCATAAAATAAATGAACTCTAATTATAATTACCATGAAATTATGGTATGAGACATGTTTCAAAGCGTTTTATGCTTGCAAGATAGAGATAGCTATATAACATGACTCTTTTAATTTCATGGAAAATGAACGATTTAGAAGATATATTCATAAAAATGATTGTTTATATCATTTTAAATAATAATGTAATTGCAAATGTTTTTATAATCTATAATAACATACATTTAAACATTTTCGTGGATGACAAAAATAATTTTCATTTCAATATTTTTTGCAAGTGACACGAGCAACTATTTTGGAAAAACATCTTTTAAGATGATAATTATGGATATCAATAACAAGCACGAAGCATCACGAGCAATGCTATATTAGGCTTTTTCTTTTGCGTTTTTGGAGAGTTTAGAATACCCATAAAAGTAAACTTATTAATTACGAATCCCTTTTCAATTCTTCGAATCTTTTTTTTTCCGCTTGCGGTCCAACCAAATCATGTGTAAAAACATAAAAGTAAATTCACTAATTAACAATCCTTTTTTAATTCTTGTAATATTTTTTTTTTCCTCTTGCGGTCCAACCAAATCATGTGTGGTAACACCTCATGAAAAAACGCATGTCGTTTTTTAGGGCCTGTTTGGTAACCGGCCAAACAATGTCATATTCTATTCTTTTATTTCTGGGAGTAGTTTTGGAACAGAATAACGTTTGGTAAAATTTTTGTTCCTAGGAACATATTTGGTGTAGAATCTATAATGAAAAAAGAGAGTTAATTCTTTGTTCACGAGAACAATTCTAGAATCAAGTCTACCTATTCTTTCTTTTTCCTCATCTCATAAATATAAATACTAAATAATAAATTAAAATAAAAAAAATAAATATGTATTCTATATATAGCAAAATTTCAATTCCTACTTCAATAAAAATTTGATTAGTTAATATTTTTATTACTTAGTATAAATATAATTAATCAGTATAATTTCTATGATTTGATACAATTTTAGAATTGAAATAGAAATTTTATGTAGTTATCAAACGCATTTATATTCTTTTTCTATTTCAGAATCAGAAATTTTGTACAGTTACAAAACGTGTTCTTTTGCTCAGAAATTGTTTATGAAAATATAATAAAAAAGAATAATTTCTGATCAGAAATTATTCCCCGGAATCGAATGATTACCAAACGCGCACTTAAAATCCTTGAAACTTTAAAATGCTCCTTCCCTAGTGCTTCCGTCCGTGCGTTGACCTCTGTTTTCCTTGCTATCCGTTCGATCCCGTCAAATTCAGTTTCCAGTCAAAACGACGGTGGCGATGACGTCGAGCTCTCCGGTCTGCTGCTTTGGGCCCTCTCCTTCTTCGCCACCCACCGCGCCCTTGTTGGGAGCGCCCAGCCGCTGCCGCCGGCGAGGTTCGATAGGTTCGTGTATGCAGAGCACCGGGTTGGCGCCTGCACCGTCGTGATTGAGGCCTTCCTAGACCCGGTCTGCCCATACAGCCGGGACTCGTGGCCGCCACTGAAGTAGGCCGTCGAGTACTACAGGCCTCGCGTTTGGCTCGTTGTCCACCTCCTCCCTCTGCCGTGAGTGGCGCGAATCTCTCTCTCGCCGTCGTTGGCATTATCAATTGCTTCTTTTTACTTCAACTTTCCAATGGATGTACAGTTTTTATACTCTCAAAGCTTATCTGGTCCTTGAGGTTCGATTTCTCATATGGTGTTTTATCTGTGTCTGCACTCCCATATACCATTGGAAAGATTTTCCAAATGCCACATAAATAATCTTCAATCGATATTTCACATGTTCAGCGACATCCAATATGCATTAGGATGGCAATGCATCTAACTGTTTCATTAGCTTGTGTGGTCGAATTACTATATGCATGGATCCGCTCTTCTAGTCCGGTATTCTCCACACTAGATTGAAGTTTTTATCTTCGAAGTCATCTTCATAAATTATCTGGATCGAGAGAACATGTCTGATTTCTGTATATAGTTTTTCTTGGGATTAGAGATCTCAATATTGTTATCACTATCCACTAACTTTGCTTTCTAACCTTTTGAACATGCAGTTATCATGATAATGCTTATGTTGCATCTCGTGCGCTGAACATTGTGAATTTGCTAAATACATCAGCAACGTTCCCGCTGCTGGAATTGTTCTTCAAAGAGCAGGTCGGTACCTCCTGTTCTCGTGTCATTGGCGTTTCTTATTACGATGAAGAAAAGCTTGATGGATCACTTACAGGTGATTTTGCCTGAATTGATATCATACAGGGGATTGACGTTGATATTTGACCTATTGCGCCGTCCTTTTTTGTTTATGATACATGGTGGAGCTTTTGGGGTGCGGTCGAGAGTAGCTCATGAGGTTTTGTGATATTAATGTCTTTGGGGGAAATCCGGAGCTTGATAAACTTTCTGAAAAACTGTATGATCTCTACATTGTCTTTTGTGTGTCAAAGGATGAAAGGAAGGTTTTTTTAGCCTCGCCTTATGGAGAGTAGGGTACATACTCTACCCTCATTCTTCTGTCCTTTTTTGATACTCTCATCTCTCACTCACCTTTTTTTTTTTTTTTTCTTTTCCTGATTTGTGTACTTTCATTATTTAGTATATTGTTTTATTCAAGTAATGATACACACCTTATCAAAGAAACTGTTAATTCACACCTGATGCATTAATCACAGACTATGACATGTTTGGCTTGGCTTTCGCCTTTTATTTCGTCTTTTTCTATTTTCAATTTGCAAGTGGATTTTTTTTATTATTTCTATCTATCTAAAAAAGAAAAATACTAAATGATGGTTATTGACACCTAAATTTTGATTAGGTTTTTAATTCGGCCTTAGTTTCTCTATTTATGTTTTTCGGATAATAAATAATAGATAATAACAAGAAAAAACAACAAAAAAAGAAAAAAAAAGAAACAACAATCCATTGGGGCTGGGCCTTGCACCCAGCCCCCTTTTTTCCCCCTTCCGCACGGCCCCAGGCCCATTCCCTTTCTTTTCCTTGGCTTGGCCCCCCCTCCATTCTTCTTTCTTTTGTCGTCTTCTTCCTTCGTTGCCTCTGTGCCTCACGTGCAGAGGCTGGCGACGCGCCAGAGGACCGCCAGCCTAGCCTCCGCCGACCGGCCCCCCGCGCCTATAAATAGGGCATCGAGGGAAGGCCAAAACTACACCGAGAAGAATCACGAGCTGCCAGCTTCGATGACTTCCCCTTGAGAGACTTTAGGGGAGGCTCGAGCAGGCTGAGATTCGGGATATGGCCGGAGGAAGGTGTTGGAAGTATTCCCTAAAGTTACTATGTAATAGTTACTTGTTAGGGATTTTAGTTGTACTATAATTATTATTATTTAATTAATGACAATGACATACTTATTCATTTGTCCAATTATTTTATATTTATGAATGATTCCATAAGATCAGTTGTAACTAAATATATTTTTTGAGACGTCAAGAATATATGTGATGAGTTCATAGTTAGACTAAATCTTTAAATTGTTTCCGGTCGATGGATTATTGAGTGGATATTAATAATCCTATTGAGACCGGTGTGTTCATAACCGCACTATTAAGTATTGGATACTTAAGGGAATGATGAGTCATAAGTCATTGGGTATTGTGATGCCCGAGTTAAGAACACAAGTGCTTGTATTAGACAAGTTCACTGAACGTGACGCATATGGAACAATTAGCGACATAGAAGCTTTTAGCGTGGTCAATGTCTAATTGTTTTTTTTTCTTTTGGTACTTAGGGAACCCCGTACAACCGGTAGTTGGCGGGTAAACCCTGGGCCGATGCTAGCGGAGGACCTACCACCCCTACGTCACGTCAATGTCTAATTGTTCATGCTTTGGTCTTGTGTAAATAATCCTTAAACCTGATGCACAGTGTTAACTTATGTGTTGAACAACTATGGTTCACGGGTACATGTAATGTTGGGTCGTTGATCAATTTTTATACCTGATGGTTATAGTTTGTTCATATACAAAGTTGTATGTGTGCGCAATATGGAATATGTCTCATTGTTACATGTAAGGTATAATAATGATGTCCTATGCGATCTAATATGACACTGCGTTGAAATCCTCGGCCGGGGTTGTAACCGAGAATAAAATGTTTACGTCTTGAATAAAATGCATGTCGATTAGATTTGTGCATATGATTGAATTGGTGACTTGACAAATATTCCATAGTTTTTATTTGATCGGGACATAGTAAGAAAGATGGATTAATTACACTGTAGTCAAAACTAACAGATTCATTATGTTCTTAAAGCATTCATACTATCTGGGTAGTCATGACATATTGCTAGATGTCAATCATGACTTATAAGACCTAAAGATTAATCGGGACAATTAATTCTTTTGGGAATACTAATGTGTTAGTACAAGTCTTATTACCAACTTAGTGATGAACCTAGGGGTATTACACACCATAAAAAAATTAGAATAACGTGGAACAAGAGAGAAATATTGTTGTAAATGTATTTGCAATTACTGCAATCGAATTGAGTCGATTTAAAATTAAATTAAATGACATTTAATTTAATTTGTATTATGTCATGAGCCTATGTGCATATGATGCACACGTATGCCCAAAGTAAATATATGTTGATGTATTCCAAATGCACACGTAAAGATTATATCCTCCTTATAAATGGATTGATTAATTATTTTATTTAAAATGTGTGTTTCTTTTAATAAAAATAGAAAAAATAATAAAGAGGGTGCATCATGCATGAATGGTCAGCAATTGCTGACCATCATGCATTGCTCATGCACAACCGAGCAACCGTCATGCATGAGCAGTTATATATTTTTATTTAAATTCTGTTTTTAGAGGACAAAAAAAGGGTCGCTGAAAATAGAGTAAAAGGTGTGTGTTTTTGTGTTCTTTGAGAGACGCGAGAAAGAAGAGTGTTCTCTCGTTCGGGCTGTGAGATTGCTAGTACGATCATAATAGTGAATATCCGAAAGTTTTCTATTCCATTCGACATTAATTGTTAGTGTGTCTGAACTAAAGGTCCGACGTTTGTGAGGCTCGAACTGTAAAACGTCCGAACCAATTTGTATAAAGCATGTTTCAAGAGGTAATTTGTTTAACTCTCTTTTTATATATTCATATTTTTTTTTATTAAAATGCATGAATAACGCCTTCGGAGAATTATGTATAAAATATATCATCTTTATTTCCGCTGCGTACTTTTGTTAAATTTTACCTATACATGATTCATGAAACTCTAACAAAAGGGTGGCCGGAGAAGAGACGCCAAGAAGGATCAATGGCTGCAAGCTTCGAACCTCCCCGGAGAGACTTCAGGGGAGGCCCGAGGACAAGTAGGCCGAAATCTGAGGTTGGTCACCTCAAGTCATGCCGCCATTCCCCCCTAACGTCGAGCGAGTCAACCAAAGAGGGAAAGTGAGGGTTGGTGGAGCACAGATCTGATCGTCTATGATAAGATCTAGGAGTTGAGCATCACGCTGTCCCTGTTGCGCCGAGCCATTGCGAGATCTAGCTCCGTCGTAGCACCAGCCTAGTGCCACCGCCATCCTCGACGTCGTCACTGTGACGCTATCCACCCCCCAACACTAGATCTCTGTTAAGCTGTGCTGTCACTGTAGCCTCGACACCATCCCCAGCAAACCAGCCGTGACCCCTTGCGGTGCTGGGCTGCTGCCATTCCTTGACGTCCTACTATTGACCCCCCTGACACCATCGCTGCACCGGACTTCCGTCATCATCTAACCACCACTGACAACTCTAGCCGATCCCGCAACCCCCGACGCTGTCCTCGACGATTCGCCGAGACCCCCTGCCGAGTTGGGCCGCCATCACTCCTCACACTGCCATCGTGCCGTCGCTCGCCATGATGCCACTATCGCTGTGTCACTTCCCTGCGATGTCCCAGCCATCCTTCATCGGTGCCGCAAAGGGGTAGGAGAAAGAGAGCCCCAAAATCGGGTTAGCATTGAGTCGAGTGAAAGCCTCCAATGGGTAGCCTTTTGGCCAAAAGTGAGTTGGCTGTGGGTCTCAACCAGGTAGGGCTCTGGCCATCTTGGGTCATCTGCTTGTGGGCGTTGTAAAATTCGTGGGCTGACTTCATGGGCTGAATTCCTTTAAAAAGAAATAAGGAAGCCCAACTTGGGCTCATGCGGCAGGCCCATTTGGGCCGTTGGTGGGCGACTTGGGTCGAGACCCTACCGGGGATCCGACCCAGTCGTTTTTAAAAAATATTTTAATATATTGTAATAATAAAAATAATATTTTAAATTAAAAAATAAAAAATACTTTATTTTCAGAAAAATAAAAAAAAGAAAAAAATCCTATATTTTCCCAAAAAAAGCCAAAAAAGATTTATATTTTCAAAAAAGGTCAAAAATCCAAAAAATATTTTTTTATGTCTAAAAAATAGAAAAAGACCAAAAAATGTTTTTCCTTTATAAATGCATGGAAAATCCCTAAAAAATCCAAAAAATCTTAGGGTTTAAACAAATTAGGTACCGAAAGAACATTAGCGATTAACTAGTGTAATCAAGTCCTTGATCCTAATTTCTCTGGTTGTGCAAGAGTGGTACATCTCCCGATATTTTGCTTAGGTTTCTAATCGACCCACCCCAAACTTATTAGTGTGGCGACTCCTTTTTAAAATTAACTTACAGGTTAAAAATTTGGACTATTAAGTTGTGAATTTGTGGATTTGGGAGAGTCTAGGCTAAACCTAATAGACCTAGCCAAACCATTAGCCTTTGCCGGCGCCCATCCTAACCGGGCTTCAAAAAAAGAGATTGCGACAATGGTGCAGAAAACCCTCTATTTTATTCTATCCTAACTACTACTATGCTACTAACGGAGAGTTTTAGAAGGACATACGTCCTTTCCTTGCTCCCCTCTTTACTTTTATCATATTTACTTCTATTTTCTAATTGTCTATCAATTTTTACCTTTGCCCATTGTTCTCCTTCTTTCTTTGAGCCCTTTTTATATCAAATTTCCTGTACTTTATTTTTCAAACTATATTATATCATTCTTTCAAATTTAATTAGAATTTTCTTAATCATAAAACTTGCAGCACAATCAGGAATTTTGATGCTCACATTTATAATGTCAAAATTTCTGTTTAAGCTTCTCAATGAAATAAGTTCACATTATTAATATACAACTTCATAATTTTAATAACAATGACTGCATTAAGAAAATGTCATACTTGGTTGTGAGTTCACTATTTGTATTTGTAGAGGAGACAATCTATTATTGATTACCTATTCTTATGCTCAGGAGTCCCCGAAATATTTGAAATGAACATAAGATACCATTTAAAAAAGGGCAAATACCACCAAAAAAAAAAAACAACAACAACAAATTATGCCCACTATGACACAAACATCTCATTTCTATTTTTGTATCATTGAAAAGCCTAAGTTTGTCCACTGTGACACAAATACCCTTAAGTTTTTGTTTTGTGTCACAAAAAGAACTTAAATTTACACGTGTGACTTATATACCATTTATTTCAGTTCCATCAAAGGCATATTTGTCATACTGATGTAGATTCGGGATTTTTAATTATAAAAAGCTTGGATATTCGTTTCACAATAGGCAGGTTTAGGGTTTTTAGTGGCACAAAAAGAAGTTCAGGGTATTTGTATCACAATGGGTATTGTTTGGGCTTTTTTGTGGTATTAACCCTTTAAAAGAGTGTCCTATTAGTTTTGTTGTGACAAAACATGGATGGTCCCAAAACTATTCATACCCTCAACTTAATTTGACTAGCATTTCTATATAGGACGGTAGCTTTAGAGTCATTTTTTCATTTGGTTAATAGAAGGGTCTCCAAATATGTTGATATACATGTTGGAACCGTCTGAACCTTACTACAAGAAAGTACTTAGATAGATTGAGATTTATAGAGAATGCTACAAATGTTAAAAATTAAAAAAAAAAAAATGACATGCGAGCTACGATGTTGTGAAAAGATTAATAATGTTGTGATTTTGAAATATTCTCGTTCAAGGCAAGGCGTGGTTAATCTTCTAGTTTCTTTTTAACCACAGTGACTAGCTAGCCTGCAATGCTTTTGGTACTATGTAGCATCCATTGTAATAGCAGATTTAACTCAAATATCTAACTTGGAAAACTCAGCAGATATATCTACAATCCGTGTAAGATCTCGATTCACACAATGACAACCTGTAAGTATCTCCAGCCCCCCTCCAGTGGTCTCATTCAAAAATAGTGACAACTTATGCTATGATGTTATGGTGACCATGTAGACTTTTCAGCAGTAAACTTCACTTTACGCACATTCTGACATTTCTCTTTCTTGGTTGTTTTCTTTCACTGCATAGGCAGCTCTTCTTGGCTGCTTTTCACATCTTACTGAATTTTCATTGATGCTTGGCCAGTTGTTTGCTCCTAGGCTTTGTTTGTGGAAGCAGGGGAGGTGAGGAAAATGGAAGGTGTTTTGTAATATGGAGAGACTTTCAGAACTTTTTGTGAGAAGATAAGAGAAAAGTTCTTTTCTTTCCTTTCCAAACTTTCCTCCCTCTAAAACAGAGCCCTAGTAGCACAAAATGTTTGTTGCATGCAAAAAAGAAACAGTTTATGTATGTTTTTTGTTTTCAGTCTTTTTGGTTTTGAAATACTTGAATTCGTCGAAGGGATTAAGTGTTCTTAATATGTTCGGTACAGGTGAAGTTTTATAATGCCCAGACTGTAAACATGTCAAAGGCAGCTGTGGTGAATTACATTGCAAACTTTGCCACACAAGTCGTCGCGAACTCCTTGAAATATGCAGTTCTGTCAGGGTTCCAGAATAGTCAGACTGATCTTAAAACAAGGGTTTCTTTCAAGGTTAGTTTGGGTTCTGGATATTGATTCAAGGGTCAATTCAGTTTAAATCTGTAGCTTCAGCAAGACGACCTCGCTGGAATTATAGATGTGGCATTACTCGCTTTAAGCATATCTCAGTACAGCTCGCTCATTTGGAATGTTGCTTCTGTTGTTAAAATATGGCTTCAAATTGGGTTGAACAATGAAATCAGATCGAGTAATCAAATCGGACTTTGAGGCGTGATATCACTTTCTTTAAGGATTTATTTGCCCCACTACGTTGCTAATGGTCATCGGCAAATTTCCTCCAGGATACAACAAAGTCTCAAGTGAGAATCTTGGATAGCAATTCTAGTATTTCTCCAGGGTCTCTCATGAGAAACAATTGGAAATAATGGCTGTAGTTTCTCTCGAAAGAAAATGAAAAATGGAAGAAGATTTGTGTTTGATCTCAAAACAAATGTATTTATCTTTTTCTTTCGAATAGAGGCAACTCTACAAAAGGTTGCTAAAGAACAAAGACAACCTTTCGTGAAAAAGTACGTCTCAAAGGTTACGTTGAAAAGATTTAAAAATTCGGAATTAAATAAATAAAAAATAAAAAATAATTGTAACTTTTCATGAACAGTCGCACTATTTCAACAAGATTTTGTAGTTAATATTTTATATAAATAAATCCGAATTTTCTCAATAAATAAAATAATGATCGTTGGTTAATGCCAAATCTCGTCCACGTGCGCACTCACATCTTTTCGATGTGGGACAAGGCACCTCTCAATTTGTTTTATAAACAAATTACCAACAATCCCCCACTTTTGTTTATAAAACAAAAACAATAAATAAAACATTAAAAATATACAGCCAAAATTTCCGTGAGATTAATATATATACATAAAGGTCTCTTTCGAGTTAAACCTTTACTTAGTGCAAGCATCTCAAAGCTCTATCGAAGTGACAAGTAGCTCGGCTTTAAACTTGTACTTTTATATAATAGAACCGGACATACCGCACATACACTAACCTCTTGTTTCAGCGAAGTTCTATATTACTCCGCACTATTATGGCCTTGTGCTTGATCCTGTTTCATGAGCTCTCTAGAAAGCAACCCTAACTTTCGTAAGAAGCGGCACCACTTCTAAGCTCATATAGGTGAAGTATCTATCATGTGTTTCTGTTACTATCAACACATTACATATTTGTATCATACTTCATTAAGAATTCAATTCAGCCTACAAAACGTAACAGACGATATTGACTTCTCATATCAGGGCTACGTCAATATCAAACAATCACATTCAATAACTTGTTTTTACCCATTAAACCTTGTAACTAGTGATGTTCTAGAAAAATGTCGGGTTACCATTATTGGTGATTTCAATTAAAGGGTTTCAACCCCATTTCTTATGAGGTCATTATTACCATGTGTCTTGGTAAAGCCTTCGTCAAAGGATTGGCAAGATTTTTACTTGACCTCACATAGACAATTGTTATGGTACCATCTTTAATCAATTGTCTCACATATTCATGTCTTAGACTAATGTGTCTAGACTTACCATTATAGGTGCTACTATAGGCTCTTGCCAAAGTGGCCTGACTATCACAATGGATAGAAATAGGAGGCATAGGACTAGGCCATAATTTGATATCCAACAACAAATTTCTAATCCATTCAGCCTCTTTCCCAGTTGCCGCCAAAGCAATAAATTCAGATTCCATTGTTGAGTGAGTTATACATGTCTGTTTCTTGCTCGCCCAAGATACAACACCTCCAGCTAGTGTGAAGATCCATCCAGAAGTGGAACGCTCATCTCCCACACTTGTGATCCAACTAGCATCGGTGTATCCTTCTAATATAGCCGAATTATTATAGAACAATAAGATAACTCTCTAATGTTCTATATTGGATTACTAGTATTTACTCAACTTGCATATACAAAAGTAATATCGGGTCTAGTATAATGTATCGCATACATTAAATACCCATAGCACTCACATTAAAAACTCTCCACCATGAATCAAATGGAGTACTCATATATTTGAAAACAAGATGTTTAAATCTATACAACATCTTCTCCATTTAATCACTTTAGCTCAAAGAATAACCCCCACTTTTTTTTTTTTAATACTTAAGATAGTATCGGCTTCTCCTAAATCTTTCATTTTGAAAATGAAAGCTAGATACTTCTTAGTCTCAATGATTCCGATCCTATTATTTCCAAAGTCCCCTTCAGACATAAGCCCACTTCAAGAATATTCCAAGAGGTAATTAATCAAAATTATGCATCATCAAATCTTCATCCTCAATGAAATACATACGTCAAAATAGAAAACCAATGCAATTCTACTCTCTTGGCTCATTTATGCTATTCCATAGAATCAAATCTATGAGGGGCAAGGACAGCAAATAGAACACATTAGAACCAAACAAGGGACACTTGAAAAACCCATTCGGTATCTCCAAATTGCCTCCATAAATAGAGCACTACATATTAGCTCATGCAAATAATGACATTCTCTAACAATCCAATTAATGAGAGCAAATCGAGTATGGAGGTATCAAAAGCACATGAACTTGAATTAAAAGAGGTGAAAACAAGATACCGGCCATTCTAGGAATGGAATCAACAACATCATATAATCCGAAACCTTCTAAAAGAAATAATTAGAGCCATACCTCATTTCTTCATGATATTGAATTTCTGGAAGCTCTCATATCATCCTTCTTAAGACCCCACTGACAGTACCGTTGTGTTACAAATGCAACTGGAACAACTTTGAGTTGAGCACCGTCAAATAGCTAACTTTGGCTAATACCCCTAGGATTGACCGATAACATTATCTTTCTCTTCTAGATTTTTGAAATATTCCCAAAGCATCGTCCAGGAATCCCAGTTTTGTGTAAGAGTCAACCACAGCTCCTCCTACAATAACATCATTTTCTAAACCAACCTTAACAATTTGCCTTGAAACAATTTTGCCAAGCCAACACCCTTGACAGGTGACTAAAAAACTCTGTTGAAATTTTTCAGTTGAAATTCGTAAAGCCTGTGGTGTTTGGCAAGTTATATTTGACAAAACAACACCACTTGTACGAGACAACCCATTTTTTTTTTTTTTTTTAAATCTTAAGAGTGACTGCATCCAGATCATGCAAATGTTCAACAGGTCGCACGACAGTGCCATTTGAAAGGGGGCACTCATATCCCACATCACTAGATCTGGAAAGTTTCAAAACACCATCCACAACACGATATTCAGAGCTCGCCGACTTATCACTGCAATAAGTCTTGTCCACGCTTTGCATCCCATCCAATGGCACTGTAGCATGAGGATCATCCCAAGCCGCTATGCCATTGTGCTGAAATTTAGAAGACAGTTCAGGTAATTCCAACAGCGTACAGGTTTCTTCCATTGAGTTTCTTCATCTTGGAAAGTTCCTTTGAAAGGCTTCTTTCCCCCGCAAATCATACCATATCTGCTTCAAGGAAACAGGAATAGGCCATTCCTGCTCATACACATGAATTAAGTCAAGGAACAACCAAGTCCCTCGACTTTGCCATTTCTCTGTAATCTCGTCACAATCTTGAGTAACTTAGTGAGTTGAGTCAACATTTGATCACCCAATTCCGGAAAGAAAACATTTCTCTTCTCCGCACCAACATTATAAAAAAAAACACTCCTTCTCACCAAGCGTCCATGTGAAACGCATCCACACTCATTCCATATGAGAAGTCACATGGACCAGTTACGTAAATAGGCGGCACTGGCCTAATAGAAGCACGGTAATCGTGCTGGTCAACTGTGCAAGAGACTAATCCATCCACGGGAGGTGGTACACGTACAGAGTCCACGAGTTTGCCAGAGCCATCGTCCTCTTTCCGCGTCTCTTCGCAACAAAGAAGGCACCACAACATTTCAAGAAGCACATATAGCATAGTTTTCTTCTTCATCGGCTAAGCTGGATCCATCCACTCATTGATAGATTGGCAACTGGATTGATGGCTAAAACTTCTGTTACCATCGTCGTTCGCTTCAGGCTCTCGGCCATGAAGCAGAGCAGAACAGAGCACGTAGCCCGACGACTTGGGCCTCTGCAGGACGACACTCCTGTAGTTGCCCCCTTCAGCCCGAAAACAGAGGCGGAAACGGAAGCGTCCCCGACCGGAGTCGCCACCCTCTCTCTAAGTCTCAGTCGAAGTTTCAGTCTCTCTCTGTTTTTTTTTACGTAAGAACAACCGGTCACCGTAGCTTCACGAAACGAACCGACGCCGCTTCCGCCGCCCTGCGAAACCGACAAACTGCCACCCGAATCGGCACCCGCGCTGGTCAAACCGTCGTCCACAAAGCCCGCGTCCGCGTCCTTCCCCGCAACGACGCAAATGACCGAATCCGTACAATCGCCTCTCCCCTCATCCCCCATGCCGCCACCGGAGGACTCGCCGTGTCACTGATACCGCACCGCCCCCACCCCCGCGCCGCGCCACCTGAGACCGGACGTTCCAGATCGCGGGTCGCCGGTGATCTGGAACGCGAGTTTAAGTGTCTCGACCAACCGGCATAAACGGAGAGCGAAAAGGGGGAAAAACGGCGGTCAATAGCGGCACGGCTATGCTCGTCGCGAATACCAAAATGCGCCCGGAATCTTCAATGGCCATCAAACGAGAGGGAGAAGAAAGTCGTGCGTGCGTGTCTGCAAATCCTAGACCGCGAGGGTAAATTTTCTTCTTCTTTTTTTCGTCCTTCCTTCCCTCCTTGCTTCCTTCCTTTCCTTCCTTCCTCTTCTCTCTTACTTTGTGTCAGACTCTCCTTCCAGCGAATTTTCTCTCTCTGCCCTTCTTCCACGCACAAACCCACAATCTCAGCCAACTAGACCAAAGCAGGCTCGAAGTAAACCAAATTATCGTGCAATGCTCACACCAGCAACAGATTGTCCGCCAAGCATGCTCATAAGAGGCCGAGACATACAACTGGGCGACATATGCCAAGACCTTAAGCCTCACCAGCACCTTCTGCTTCCGACGATAAACTCTGATTTCATTGTTGCAAAATAAATCCTTAAAATTGTTGTTAAAATATGGCTTCAAATTGGGTTGAACAATGAAATCAGATCGAGTAATCAAATCGGACTTTGAGGCGTGATATCACTTTCTTTAAGGATTTATTTGCCCCACTACGTTGCTAATGGTCATCGGCAAATTTCCTCCAGGATACAACAAAGTCTCAAGTGAGAATACTGGATAGCAATTCTAGTATTTCTCCAGGGTCTCTCATGAGAAACAATTGGAAATAATGGCTGTAGTTTCTCTCGAAAGAAAATGAAAAATGGAAGAAGATTTGTGTTTGATCTCAAAACAAATGTATTTATCTTTTCTTTCGAATAGAGGCAACTCTACAAAAGGTTGCTAAAGAACAAAGACAACCTTTCGTGAAAAAGACGTCTCAAAGGTTACGTTGAAAAGATTTAAAAATTCGGAATTAAATAAATAAAAAATAAAAAATAATTGTAACTTTTCATGAACAGTTGCACTATTTCAACAAGATTTTGTAGTTAATATTTTATATAAATAAATCCGAATTTTCTCAATAAATAAAATAATGATCGTTGGTTAATGCCAAATCTCGTCCACGTGCGCACTCACATCTTTTCGATGTGGGACAAGGCACCTCTCAATTTGTTTTATAAACAAATTACCAACAGCTTCTGCTGTTGCAGTATAGCACATCAAGAAGAGTATTTGGCACGCCTACTTTCTTCGTCAATGGATTCTTGTTGCCAGATAGTGACTCGACCATAGATTATGATGGATGGAGAAGCATTATTGATCCACTGATGGCTGCACAAGGAGATCCGCTCCCGGCAAATGTTCATCCTTATTAACGATTTTGCTGTCAATGATGTGTAGTCATTCTAAGTCTCTCTCTCTCTCTCTGTATGCTTTTTTATGGATTTAACTTCGTGGTTCAAATGTGCTATGGTAGGTATCATTGCCGCACTGTATAAAAATAAAGACTTTTGACATGTTGATACGGTTTTACCTTAAGCATGTTGGTTCTGTGCATAATTAAGTGATGGTATCGTGCAGGTCAACACAATCTGTGGAAATTAAAAGCATCGCCGGACTTGATGTGCAAGGCCGAGGTCGACTTTGATCAGCTTGTGCAACTTCTTATTCTGAAGGAATTTATGCAACAGCGAACCACCTTGGGTTCAAATGCTGGAGACACCTGACTTGGTTTAAGATCAGAAGAACAGGTCGAGGCAATCATGGTTAACCTTGCATAGATTCCGTGTATTGCTTGTCCAGTTGCACACCTGATTTGGCTTAAGATCAGAAGAACAGGTCGAGGCAATCATGGTTAACCTTGCATAGATTCCGTGTATTGCTTGTCCATTTGCGTCTGGTTCTCTGCTCAGGCTGTACGTGCAATAGCACAGATTACATTATCAGTGTTCATCGTAATTCCGAAGTTCATCTAATGCGCAAAATCTAAGGGCAGAAAGTCAACTTTTAGAGCATCAGCACAATCCTTCGAATCCCACTTTATGGATCGACTTGAATTTGGAAAGAACAATGCGGCTAAGACTCGCCTTCTATAATTATTTGCAAAGTATGTGGCTGTATTTTGTCCTTTATTTAAATGTGTCCACTAAATTAAATAACCGTTCGCAGAGTGCCATATGATAATTCTAGAATCATGACCAACAATTGCTGTCACCTTAGATACACTGGCGACAAATCAAAATGTCGCAGTATCATATTAATGGTAACGAAATTATTTTGCTCTCTCACGGGCATCGGTTGTTTTGACTTCATATTCTGAGTGTTGTCCGCTGTCGTGAGTATTTTGAAACCATGCGTGCTTTGTCGATGAACCGTCGCCCTTGTCGGTCTTCCTGCAATTTGTCTCGGTTCAATTCTCTGTGCTAGGCTGGATGAGGGCTGCGACCCTCATTAGTGGCCGGTGAGCTCCGGCAACCCTTACTGGCCACAGCTTGCCAACAAAAACAAAAGAAGGAAGGAAGGAATAAAAATTAAAAAGCTAAAAAAAAATATAAAATCAAAGAAATATTAAAAATTAAAAAAAAATTGTCTACTTAGCTCCGACCGCACCACAAAAGACAATTGGTGTCTATGTCAATGATTTCCGATCAAATTGGCAAGCTGGATTGAATTGTCATAAATGCAAAATGTTTATTATTTAATTGACAAAAAAGATTTATGATTGAATTGACATAATTAAAATGGGTTTAAAATGTTTTTGGTAATTTTTCTGATAGTGTAATGATGAAACTACGCATGTAAAGGCATAAATAGTATATTAGTTTAATACAAGGGCAAAAACGTGAATTCATAGCATATACATTATTCTGTGAACAGTGAACTTTGTTAATTAAAACGATTGTTAGTGAGTGCGTAAGGTGGATAAATAAAGGAAAAGGAATTGGGTAACAAATCTGGTATTGCAGATTAGATGCTGTTTTATAATTAAAGCAAATTAGATGTCTCATCTTCTAAAACTGAAAATTTGGGGGGCTGTTGGCACGTTAAGGATGCCTATGATTGGAGGTTCTTAGTTCGTTTTAAATTAATTGCCTAATTTAGACAATTTATCTAACTAGTCAAAATTTGGACTTAATTACACATTTTAAAAAGTGGGTTGTTTTGTAATTTTACAAAAATCGGGACATTTATATAGTATCGATAAGATTCATATGGATCAATGAGAAAATGAATGACCTTTGATTCTCAGAGCTAGATTAAGAGATTTTGAGATGTAAGCCACATTGGGGTTTATGCCATGTGATTTGCACTAATGAGATTATGCGACATGTAGTGATTATGGCGGATATGATTCGTAAGAGCCCATTTTATCATATGGAACGCATCAAGAGATTAATGTATTGTAAATTGATGCACAATTATGGAGGAATGTCTATGTTGATATTCTTTGTGACATGTACAAGGTTATATTATTGTTGTTATATATGCATGTGATTGACGCCATGTACGAGGTGAAATGAGAAAGTTAAGTGTCCTTTGTGTAATGGATCACGTGGTTGGACATACATTTTAGTTTTTAATAGCAAGTTCCGAATAACAATAAATTTATGCAATGTAAAAATACTGTGAACTCTTATTCTAAACGATGACTGTTTAATGGATGAGAGTTTGTGGATTTGCAAATGATGATAAATAGATATTTGGTTTTCCTTATTAATATGGGAAATGACAAAAAATTAGTTTGATATTATTTGCATTATCATATATAATTGTACTTAGCAATTGTTGTGTTATAATGATGTGCATCTGAATGATGCCATGTAATGAGTATCTTTGTCATGGCTTATTCACGAGAGAGTGAATTCCTTCATTGTGTATGTGTATAAAACCCCAAAAAAAAGAAAGATTTTTTGTCGTTTAACATGGGTTTGTATAGGGTGACATAAAGTCCTACAATTCATACACCAATTGATATGGCTTGTGTAGCCTGGTACGGATTGAATAGCCTTTTTGTTGATATTATGGACTTGAGGCTTAAGATTTAGAAAAGAAAGAAAAGAAAAAAAAATTGAGTACGAATGTTGATGAGAATGAACATGGAATAGATATCATCATGCGATAATGCAATTGTATATTTATCCTTGTCGATATAGAGGACACTTGTGATGGATGGGTTGAGAGGTGGCAAAGATGTGTATATGATTCTTTTTCCATGAGTTGGTGGTGGCGATATCTCATTAGTCGAGATGAGCCTTAGCTAGTGTTAAGTAGAAAATAGATACTCACCAATGTATATCAATAAGCATTTGCGCATCATGAGATTTGTATGTTCATTTGTATGCATTTGAGTGTTAAATTGAATATTGGCTCATATAATCTATTTTTTCTTATTGAACTCATAATTATAGTGGTTCATATATAACACATGGTTACATATCTTCAATGAGCTTAAATAATATGTTCATTTATCTATTGACAATCATATGTGATATTACTTGTTGATTGTTACCATGCTATTGCGATCTCCAGTCAACATGTGAGTAGAATTCCCAATTTGGACCTAGATTTTTATTTTTTAACGAGCTTAGGCTCACTCCAAAATACTTTATAGATTGGTCAAGTTCGGAGTTCGGGGACATTTAGACTAGTGCTCCCAAAGATATCATTGAGGATTGGATAAGCGTGCGTAAGAAAATTAGGAGTATATCTTATATACGGGGAGCTTTTATTATTTATAATAATAATAATAATTTGTATACATCATTTGAGACTATAATAATTTATTCTTTGAGGTATAAATTGTACGAAAGATTGACGTAAGTGACATATGGACCTCAAGATGATGGTTAAAAGTGGTAGTAAGACTAGTAACTTATAGAGATATTAAGACCAACAAGACTAATAGGACCAAGTCTTTTTTAGACTGTTAGTTGATATAGATGGTTTGGTATAGGTCTATTTATAAAGCATCTTTTCGTTCGAGGATGTATTAATGGAAGTGTGGATCAATTTAGAGTGGACTGATTGGTTAAGGTTTTGTACATTCTTGCCATATCTAAAGCCTGTCAAACCAAAACATGTGATTGACCAAAAAAATAAAAAATCAAAAAAATCAAAACACGTAACCGAGTAATGTTGAAAATTTATGGAAATGACAATTTCCACTTTCCTCCTTTCCGCCATTGTCTTTGACCGACTTTTACTATGTTTTATCAGTTATTTTCCGGAAATTGTTTATCAAAGGGTTAGGGTTTGAGGGTTACTAGGGTCTATTTGGGGTTTGTGGGTCATTTAGGATTATTTAGAGTTTAGGTTTGGAGTTTATATAGGATTTAGGGTTTAAAAAATAGGGTTTAGGGATGAGGCTTTGCACAGCACTGTGCTTTTGGTCAATATGCAGCAAATGAGGTGGGGCATTAGCATGAAGAACACGGAATGCATCTTGCTCGATTTATTCGATTCCCACAAGATCAATGCGCCATCGTGTGAGACTATCAGAAAAGGGCGTGACGCTTCCTTCTAGATAAAATGTATTTGTCATAGAGAGGATACGAAAGTCGTAAGCAAGAAGTTACAACGAATAAAAGTTTCGCCATCACAACAGACTTTGCCTCTTCAGTTGAAAGTTCAGACTCAATTTCGGGGTGGACTTGGAATTGTACTAAAGAAACTGACGAGGCAACTTGCTCGCTCGAGGACGAATAGGTTTGAATTCATTCCACACGGCTTGCTTGCAGAAACAGATGAGAAATGATTGAACGACGATAGCCGCCCGTCTACTTTGACTGATTGGACAATTGGACGTGTTGAGGGAACGAAAAGGACGGGCAACCTAAGTGATATTTTAAGACGGGTCCCATGCTCGACGTGGAAAGTTGGATTAAAAGGGGAAATATGTGATTAGTCGATTTTGCCTTGCAAAACCGGTTTGTTTTCGTAACTTAGCCCACGTTAAATGAAAGTTACGGATGCAAAGATAATCACATTTATGTTTGATTAAGAAAAGTTGCGATGCATGAATAAAATTCCAGACACATAGGCTGTAAAACGTTACAAAATCAGTTAGATATCGTACTAACAATAATACAAAAGAAGCTTGCTTATTAACTGAGATTAATTACTATTTTTTGAACTGTTACGAACCATGGGACTTTAGAGAATTTGCGACCTCCAAGAAAAAATTAGGCCCTCCAAGAAAAAGCTGCGGAAGGATAGTTTACAATTAAAAAACTATTAGTGATGACAATTATGTACGCCAAAGGAAAGTTAAGATCCCTTAAGTAATTTACTAATAATAGGAAGAGATATATACAGTAAATTTAGGCAAATCACAATTTTTTATGGAACATTACAGACCGTAGTAACCGACGACAAAGGAGGAATTGCGTCCTATTTAGAAAAGTTACGAATCGCATGTAACAAGTAAATTAATTAGTGAGGAGCATTATGAAAGCCAAAGAAAAATCCACAATTCATCAAGCGAGATTGGTCCCCTTTTTCTCCACAGGACAGTAGGAGGACCCGAAACATGGCGGTAACTATATGTACACATTGAGCTTTTCATGATCACGAGTGCTTTTAATTTTATTGATATGGATTCAATATGGTACTGTGACAAATAAATAACACTTTTCATAGAGAGATTCCATTGTCGGTCACCATTCGCTTATCTTAAATGTCACAAAAACCTATCACTAGAGAATGTCTTTATAGTTTTAGTGAACTCACATATGCCTTGTCTTTATAATTAACATTTATTTATGTGTAACAATGCATATGCTCAAAATTAATAACTATATGCCTCTAGCCTTCAATCAAGGTTTTTACAATACATTGAGACTTTTATTAATATGTATTCAACATAATAACGGCACATTCATAAATATTTTATTAAATGCAAAAGTTGATATATATCAAATCGTTACTTAATGTAACAAATACAGATGTAAACTTTATTAAATCAAAACTGAAAATGCTCCCACTAAATAACGGCATCTCATAATGCTCCTAAGCCCATGTTAACGACATGTCATTCAAAAACACAAGGGCAAAGGTCTTTAATTAATGGATCAACAAAGATATTATCTGTGAAAATATGTTCTACTATAACGTTACTATTCTATACCATTTTTTTATAGTCAAAAACTTGACCGTCATATGTTTAGGCCTCTTGAGACCTTTGTCATTATTAAGAAACATCATTGAAGAGTTATTGTCTCAATACAACGGCATGAGTCTATCCGTAAAGTCAAATACAGTCAACTTCCAAATGAGATTTCAAAGCTTAATAGCTTGAGTAATAGTCGAAAAGCATGCTATAAACTCCGCTTACATGGTAAAGAATGACATAGATTTCTGTTTACTGCACTTTTTGCTAATATAAAGATGTATTCCGTTATTGACTTCATATCATTCTAATAGCTAGCAAAGTCTGTCTCCGAATTATTTACTAGCTACAGGATTTGAACATGTGTGCAAATCATTATATAGTCTTTTGTCTTCTTTAAGTATATAAAAACCTCATAGGCATTGACCCAGTGATCATGTTTTGGATTTAACTAATATTTGCCTAGAAGTCTTGTTGCAAAAGTAATATTTGGTTTAGTGCAAATTTACACATACATGATGCTTTCAAGTGCACTAACACAAGGTACATACTTCAATTGAGTTTTCTCAATGTCTGAATAAGGATAATGTGATATATTCGATTCATCACCTTTAATGACATGAGCAATTCCTAGTTTGCAATGATGTATATTGAATATTTCCAAAATTCAATTAGCAAACATCCTCTAGGCTAAACCCGATATGTGGTGAGAATGATCCTTATGGATCCCAGTGCTAAGAACAAAAGATGTCTCATCAAGGGCCTTAATGTCAAATTTTTCGATAATATCCGCTTTGTTGCATGCAGTAATTTAAGATCACTACTTGTAAGCAGGATGTTATGTACATAGAGTGTGCAAAAAGAAATTTCCTCCTGATGACCTTATAATATATATACTAATTTATTTTATTCTCAATTGAATGAAGTGACAACACTATGAAACTTTAACATTTTTCAATCTACACATAAGCTTATTTGAATCATCTGCTACAAAATCTTCCAGTTGCACCATATAGACTTCTTTATCAAAGTATCCATTTAGAAAGATAATTTTAATATTGATATGGTGTAACTCCATATAAAAATGAGCTATTAATGTCATGTTTACTTTGAAAGAATCTTTAGAAGAGACTAGAATATTTTTTTCACTATTCACCCTCTTCTTTTTGATTGAAACACTTGGCTACCAATTTGGCTTTAAACTCTCCAATCTTTCTTTGGAATCTCTTTTCGTCTTATTTACCCATTTGCAACTAATGAGTTCGTGACCTTGCAAGCAACTCAACAAGTTCCCAAACACAATTATGTTTCATAAATTCATATCGTCTTTCATCGCGTCTAACAGATCTCCTGAGTAGAGTTATAACCACTTCATTCTGCATCTAAGAAGCTTGAGAAATTTCATCAAGAATTATCTCATGAACAATATCCTGAATTTCAACAATCTTAATTTGTGGTGTAGGAGACTTCATAATTGTCTATATAGGCAAAGACAAAGACACAATGATCTCCACCATATTATTATCTTTAATAGTCTGAGAGCAGTTATCCTCTGCGGTTACGTCAAACTCTAAAAACTTGACTGTTTGTGATTCTATAATTCTTGTACATTCATTAAAATCAATACCCCTTTGAATGATCTGGGTAAGAACAAAATAATACCGAGTGGTTTTGGATTCCAACTTACTTAACATTAAATTATATAATATCACTTCTGCAAGACACTCTAAACCTTAAGATGGTTCGAGCTAGGTTTACGTCAAATCCATCACTCAAAGAGAATTAATGGAACAATTTTGGTAGAAACACGGTTTTGTATGTGAAAATGCTACTTTCAAAGTATCACCCCATAGAAAACTGAGTAAAATAGTCCTAATAATCATACTCATCATTACATCCATTATGATGCGATTAGGCCATACCATTTTGTTTAGGATTTTCGGGTATAGTAAATTAAGTTACCATCCCAAATCTTCCAAGTATTTGACAATAGCCCTTTAAGCTATGTAGCATTGCTATACTTGCCAGAATACTCACCACAACGGTCAAGTCTGACAACCTTTAAGACTTATCCCAACTGTTTTTTAATTTTTAGTTAGAAAAAAAATCTTTAATTTATCTAGAGATTCAGACTTTTCCTTACAGAAGTAATAGTCGTCAATGACTATATTGAAATAAAAAATTTCTACACAATGTTATCATATATGGTCCATTAAGATAAATGTAAATGACCTCTAACATGTCAAAACTGTCAAGAGTAGATCGAATGTCAATTTTATCAGCCTTTTTACTCTTTCTCTAGACATGTAACAAAGACGTTAATGCATAAGATTATTCCTTAGGCAAAAAAACTTTTGGAAACATCATTTTCAACCGTATATGCAATGTCTATATTATTGTGAGTTAAACACAATTTGTACAATCCATTTGACATAATGTAATACTCGATCCTATTCGAATTAAAGAACACAAAAGTGACATTTTTTTTTTAAATTTATAAAAAAAGTAGCCACATATGCTTAAACAAGATATGGAAACTAAACGTTTTTTTTCTTTTGATACACAGGGAACCCCGTACAACCAGCAGCCGACAGGTAAACCCTAGGGTAATGCTAGCGGAGGACCCACCACCCCGACGTCGCGCTTAAGATCCTGTGCGTCTCGCGGGATTTGAACTCCTTCGTGCTAGGTAGACTTCATGGGAGCTCTTATCTAGCTAGGCCACCGTAGGTGGTGGTGAAAATGAAAGTACATAAAACATGTTTCTTAATACTAGATTAAGGAAATAATCTAAAATTAAAATGATATATCCAAAGTCGACTTTATCGTTATTTTCCAACGTTGAGCTATGATTCATCTTGATTTAGATTCCTTAGATTTATAAATCCCTGTATAATAAACACAACAAACTTGCTGTCCCACTATCTAGCCACCATGAATTGGACGAGCTTATGATAGGTGTTTGATTCATAAATAATGCGAAAAAATCATTAAATATAGGCTCGCACTTAGACAACCAAATTTTGTTTACTTACTGCAGTGTATCTTTATGTGACCTTTCCTTTAAAAACAAGTAACAGTCGCTAATTCTTTTTGAAAGATTCTATCTTAGGATCCAAACTATTAGAATGACTAGTGATTTTATGAGTTCTTATATAGTATGATTTTTAGATTTCAAATCTATCATTCTTAGAACGTAATCCCTAACCTCATCATAACCATTATATCTTATATTAAAGAGTCCTTGCAAATGTGTCCTAGTCTCGATATTAGACAAGACATAATTTTAAGCCATCAAGGCTTTCATCATTTTTTTAGTTGTGCGGTCAGCTAGTAAACCATTTCTTTTTCAAGTGTTCCCAAATAGAGCGTTTCATGGAAAATAGACAAATCCGATTGCTCTTTTTCTAAACAGAAAATCCTCTTTCCATTACTTAAAATTTGAACTTCAATAGTTATGAGGTTATTAACTACAAATAAGGTGACTGAAAAACAAGTAATATATAACTAGCATCATGTGAGCACTGTGTAACTTGAAGACGTATAAGTACATGTTTAGAAAGGTACATGTATAATCACATAATCATCTTTGGGTAGATTACATGATATGTAGTTGTATACTCTCACATGGCAATGGCCATAAGAATATATTCAAACCATCGTGAATTTATCACTTTTGGGTGTATGAACCACTAGGATCAATAATTCCACCATACTAATGTATTCCTCAATAAACTAATACACAATCATTTCCTTTGGGAATATGACCGCGCATTAGAACATGAGACATCCCATCATTATACGAGATTGATATTTCTCAAACCCAATCAAGTGTGCCATTTTGGCGGTCACAACTCAATCGAATCCTCAAAACTCTCTTATACTGTGGATATAAATTTTACTTCTCACATACACCATATACATGTAATTTTAATTTTAGTGACATGGGTAATTTATCACTAAAATCACATATCATGCGAATTACAGAGCTTTATTCATTGATACAAGTTAAGTTATATATATTTTCAATAAATCATACTCTACACGATCTTTATGTGATGATTTACATGTGTGCTTATACTTGTATTTCCAAAATTATAGAAAAATACAGAAGATATCCTAAAAATACCCAAAAAACATGTGTGTTTAGGGTTCCATACATATTTTCAATAAAAAAAAAAAATACATCACACTGTAGAGCATCTCCATACGAACACAAAGACTCCAAAAACGCCTTAATTGGAGTTCGGACGTGCTTGCATGCATGTCTGGAGTGCACGGTGCGTGCAGTGCATGGTGCATGTAGCGCACGCATGGGCCATTTGGACTGGTTTGATCGCCGATCCAACTGGTTGACCGATTGGGTCAACAGTGAACCGGGTCGGGTGGGTCAACAGTCGGATTCAGGTCGGGTCAATGGGGTTGGTTAATGGTCAATCAAGTTAAATCAGCAGGTCAAGTTGGAGCACTCTTGGGGGTTGCTGACCTCAGCATGACGTCAACCCTCACACATGAGTAGTGCCTTGCCTGTGAGAGCACATGAGGGCGCGTGCTCGATGCCCCAGCGGTGCATGGCCGTGCGTGGGGGCACGTGCGGCCTCTTTGGGCAAAGCGTCAGCCATGGTTTTGTTTGTCTTGATGAACCCATTTCATTTTTATAATTAAAATTGATTTTTATTGAACAATAAAAAAAATGAAAATAGGGGCAAAAATCTATGCATTCGAGTTCTAAGTTATAGCTACTCTGATGCCACATGTAAGACGTGAAAACGCAACCCAAATCTCCATATTTAGATATAAGAACACATATGTAATTATGTAAAGACATTTACACACCTAATTTGAACCACCGTTCTTGATGCAGGATAGTGACAATCCAACTCAAGAACTTCTCCTCCATTGCTCCACAAATCATTGGCTCAATGAGATAGCCTCTCATCCTTAGTACTTAGTAAACACACATTTGTGAGGATAATTGTGTGTGTTACGGTTAGGGGAGAGACTTAAGCATTATTTATATAGTTTCCAACTAGGTTCTCTCATTATGGGCCAGGTTCAACTCGATTCACACTGGCCAGCCCCATATTAAACTAATTAATGAACATTCTATCTCACTTTAGACCAATCTTGTAAAAAGATAAATTATAAAATCAATTAATGTAATCCATATTAGGAAATTCCTTACAATAAGAGGCCTCAATGTAAGCATATTTTAATTCACGACTCAATTTATTAGTTGTCAACAAATGACAATTGTCTTCTTTGTAGAAGAAAGAAGGATCGATTTTTTTTTTCTATAAAAAAAGATCCATTTAATATAATTGGAAAACTTGGGAGATTTGGGGATTTTGGGGATTAGGTTTAAATTTGGGAGGTTTAATTTAGGCATTCAGACAATTTCAGACAGAAAAAGACCCTATCTGTGGTGTAGATAATGGCATGTGACATATATGTGGTTGTGGTTTGGCGAAGGTTTGTGCCGCCGGTGAAATGAGAAGCGTCAATGGAGATGAAGTCACGAACTTCCAGAGCTGCCACTTAAGTTTGTCTTAAAATTTCCCGCATGCCAAATTACTAATTAGGTAGTAGTACAACTACTAGTAGGCAAGAGAGGGAGAGATTTTACTCCTGCCTTTCCATCCATTTCCTTTTACCAATGTTGGTGGGAACTGATAAAATTCATCAAATAAATCCAAGTTGGACACGCCAGATTTCCTTATGGCAGTCACGAACATCATGTCTCCAATTGACTTTAATGACTTTTCCGGCCAAACAAATGCATCCCACACCATTCATTGCTTCCTGGGTAAAAATCCACGTTCATATTGAGTTTAATCATTTTCAGAAAATATGGAAAGAAAATAGACAAGGTTAAGGCTAATATTCAAGCAAGCTAGTTGGAGATGACCTGGCCCAAAAAAATAAAAATAAAAATACCCGTGTTGAAATTTATGTCAGTGTCAAATCGTGCATTGTTTCCTCGAAGTCATCGTGAAGAAGTCTCCTGTTAAAGTCTTTTCAACCTTGTACACTTATAGCCTCTCAATCAAAGTTTCTTCACCGCTTATCAACTAGACAAAAAAATCCATGTCTTGTTCTTCTTCTTCTTCGTCTTCTCATCAGTGGAAACACGACGTGTTCGTGAGTTTCAGAGGCATCGACCTGCGGAACAACTTCATATCGCACCTCTTCCATGGGCTGGACCAGGCGGGGATCGACTACTTCAGCGACGACAACAGAGAAGACACTGGGGAGGAGATCCAGGGCAAGATCTTCAGAGCGATCCACTGCTCCAGGTTCGCCCTTGTCGTGTTCTCCCCGAACTATGCCGACTCCAAGTGGTGCCTGTACGAGCTGGTCGAGATCCTCGAGTGCAGAAGGCAGCTCAAGAACCACGGCCACATGGTTGTTCCCATCTTTCACGGCGTAAAACCTGCTGACGTTTCGAACTTGACGAGCGGAAGCGAATTTGCACGAGGTTTCGAGAGGCTGTGTATGAACAAGAGAGACGATGCGCAGATACGAATATGGAGGGATGCCCTAACAGAGGCTAAGCATTTGTCGGGTTTTGATTTGAAGCACCACGTCAATGGGTATGTTCCTGTGATTCTCACTTCATGTCGAAGTTTATTATCTCGATCTGTGAGTTTTCTTTTTCTTTTTTAATGTTATTTCTTTAGGGAATGGAACAATTAGAAGTCTCTTTCGACTTTCCCGAATATTTTGATTCCCTTTTTCCAAAAATTATAAATAAAAATGATGTGAGCGGGGGTGGGTGGATGGGGGATGTTTGTCGTGGTTGTCTCTAAATTGTCCATATATTATTAAATCTATTATAGGATGGCCAATTAAATTATAAACTTTTCATTTATGCCAAATTTTTCCTAAACCTTTTCGACAATTTGCCAATTTATTTTAAACTTTTCAATTGTGTCAATTTAGTTTTAAAACTTTTGATGATGAGTTAATTTATTTTTAAACTTTTGACGATTGTTAATTTAATCATTTTGGCTAATTTTGACTGAAAAGTACTAAAATGACAATTTACTTAAAGCCAATTATCTTATATGCCATGGCTGATGCTGACCTAGATAAGTTTTGCATTTTTTTAAATTTTTCAAAATTATTCATTTTTCTTTTATTTTCCTTTTTCTTTTCTTTATCATTTTTTCAAACTCTAGTCCAGCGAGGTTGCGGGCCATAGGTGAGGGCGCTGTGGCCCTTGCTGGCCTAGAGTTGTAAAAAGAAGAAAGAAAATAAAATAAAAGAAAAATAAAAGAACAAAAAAAATAGAAAAATTACAAAAATTGTTCATGTTAATGTTGACCATCCTTTAACAGTGCCATGTAAGACGGCCGTCATCCATGTTAGCAATTTCAACTAAAATTGCATTAAGAACTAAATTGGCAAATCATTAAAAGGTTTATTACGCATAATTGAAAGTGCTTAGAAGTTAGAATTGAATTGAAAGTCCTATAATATATTTATAATTTTGTGTACAATTGTCCCTGATGTATGCCTATGTTTATTTTTCATACATAGTGCTCACATATGCTTTCCCTCACGTTTAACATCAGAAATGAATCGAAGCTCACCGAAATAGTAGTCAAGTACCTTATCGAGAAAATTCGACCAACACGATCTCTCTACTTCGTGAAAAACACAATTGGAGCAGATCATTTGGCAGAAGATATGATTTCCTTGCTAGGAATTTGCCCCTTAAGTAGAAGGACAAGAAAAAGTTTTTTGGTTGGCCAAAAGGAGGAAGTGCGCATGATCGGCATATGTGGTAAGGAAGGTATAGGTAAGACAACAGTGGCGGGAGTTACTTGTAATAACATTCTTGGCGATTTCGATTGTTTTGTCTTTCTCGATAAAATTGGGGAAGCAAATCGGAGTGATCTTCTCGGCTTGCAGAAAAAGTTACTTCAAAATCTCATGAAGGTGAAAGGACTGAAGACGTATGACGACATTCACACCAACATCAATGAGATAAAGAGTATCATGTATCGTAAAAAGATGCTTCTTGTTCTTGATGATGTTACTAAGAAAGAACAAATGGACTATTTTGGAGCTGGAGAGAGAGAATCGTTTCACCCCGGGAGTATAATCATGGTCACAACAAGAGATCGAACTTTGCTGAAAGTTCTCAAGGTAGATGACGAGTACATTGTCAAAGGATTGAGTCCAGACGAAGCACTTCAACTCTTTCGTCGCCATGCCTTCAAGAGAGAAGAACCTAAAGGATATGAGGAGTTGTGTAAAAATCTAACTCATTATGCAGGAGGTCATCCACTGGCTCTTAAAAGATTAGGTTCCTATCTTAGTAATAAGTCAAAAGATCATTGGCATGAAATATTGAATAAGTTGGTGAGGAGCCCTCATCTCGATTGCATTGATGGAGATAATAGTTCACTCTCTCCTCCATTGCAATCAGTTGGGCCATACGGAGGTCAAGGTGGCGTTTCTTATGATGATGGAACATACACTGGTGTAAGGCAAATTAGTGTCCTTGTTAAGTCGGTTATCGAATCCATCACCATTGATTATGATCAAGATGGGTGTTTGATGCGTTCTCTAAAGCATGGTGGACATCTTGATGGCGAAACTTATACGGTCAGTATCAGGTTATTCTTTAAAGTTTCACGGGGTTATAAGTTTTTCCCTTATTAATTATCATGATTAGGATATTAATATAAGTAATTAGGTGCTTAAATCACTCATTAGCATATGAGACAAGGAGTGATAACCGATCATATTAAACTCTTACATACTATTATTGTAAAGACGTCCATCTAGATGGTAAAATAGAAAAGTACGAAAAAAAAGAGAGTGAAATTTATATTTCACATACGGATATAACTATTATTGCTCAGTCTTTGATACAATAAAGAGGCCGATTGAGTTGCTAAGGTTCATTGTGCCAGCTCTCTCCTGACAGACTAGATTATAAATCCCCCTCAATCCCTTTAGTTGATCTTATGTTTGGACCTTAAATCCTTTCGTAATTTGTCAAATTCGGTTTAGTAATGAATATCCGTTGTTCTGATCCCAAAAAAATAAATAAAAAGAGGATGGGGACACTTACCAAAATTCTTGCACTTGTTGCAGGTCAAGCTAGATTATCCAAATGAGTACTTGACTTCAATCTCGGGCCATATAAGAGACGACCAAACTCCTATTGTCATTCAATCTCTCAAATTCCATACCAACAGAAAGACATACGGACCATTTGGCTCTGAACAAGGGGAATCTTTTCATTTTCCACAAGTTGATGGGGCAAAAATTGTTGGGTTCCATGGAAAATGTGGCAAGCATCTTGATTCAATTGGAGCACACTTTGGGCCAATTTCTCATGCTTATCCTTTTGAAGTTGTGGGACCATTTGGGGGTAGTCATGGTATGGACATTTGGGATGATGGGAAATACACAGATGTAAGGAAAATTGTCGTAGGCTTCGATTCAGTAGTCAAGTCTATCTCTACTTTATATGACAAGTATGGACATCCAGTTGGTCCCCTCTCACATGGCACAAATGAAGGAGGCAAAACATATGAGGTAAGTCATTAGTATTCTTGTTTCCTTTTTTGGATTGTATGGCCGAGTTGCGCTTGATTAAGCTATCGGGAAATAGATGGGCCCAAAAGGAGTTGATATTAAAATCAGAAGGAATGAAACATTACAAATCCAAGAAAAGCGAGCATAATAGTCGTCCTTAGATACATGCGATGTTCATATATTCGATCTCATTTCCTGTACTATTGTCTTGCTTTCCTCACCTCTTCGAATTTTGATTTTTTTTTTCCCAGATTAAACTGGACTACCCACATGAGTATTTGACTTCGGCCTCAGGCCACACAGAAAACGCTTCTGGAGTTGTCATCCTTAAGTCATTAACAATCCATACTAATGTAAAGAGTTATGGACCATTTGGAACAGCAGAAGGAAGGTACTTTTCATTTCCATACACCGGCGGCAAGATCGTCGGGTTCCATGGGAGTTGCGACGGCCCTCGTCTCGAGTCCATCGGAGCTTTCTATGAGCCGATTCCTCATACATATCCTGTTAAGGTTTTTGGGCCTTTTGGAGGTGCAGGTGGAGATTCCTGGGATGATGGACAATATGCTAATATAAAGAGGATTCTTGTCCGCTACGAGTCATCCATTAATTCCATTGATTTTGATTATTTCAACATGGATGGTTCTATTCGATCCGCTAGGCATGGTTCAAAACTCCAGGGACGTATTTATGAGGTTGGTAAACTCATTTTCTTTATTACTTCTCAATGTAAGGATCAAATAAAATTTGCGGTAAGTGAATGATTCTATTTTGTAATAGATTGAATCAGTCCCTAGGACTTCTATAATTAAGTTGTTCCTTGGCCAGATTTTTCCGGCACGGAATTTGTAATGATCCTTATAAAAACAATTAAAAGATGGTTGCTTGTGGTTTTCAAAGGCAATGCCACCTGAGTATAAAACTTTTATCAGTTCAATTGTGATTTTTTGTTTCTTTTTGAAGGAGAGGATTTAAAGTCCCGGCGAGGAAAAGAAAAGTCGATGATGATTTGTATCACCTTTCCAACTGATATTAATGATTTGCCTTATTTCCAAGAATACTAGCTGATTATATGCGAAATACAATGATTCACATCCATTGGACCCCTATATGATTTTTTTTTTCAATTTGCTTCCGATTTGCAGGTTATATTGGATTACCCAGATGAGTTTATAACGTCAGTTGCGGGTTTCTTCACCGCCACTATGAATTCGCTCACATTTCGAACTAATAAAAGAATATGGGGACCGATTGGTAGAGAGGACGGGCAGTACTTCTCCTTACCATCGGAAGCTGGCAAAATTATCGGATTCTTTGGGAGAAGTGGTGATTCTCTTGTATCTATTGGAGCACAAATCGAGCTACACTCTAACATGCTCTACCCCTTCAAGTCTGTGGGATTATTTCAGAGTTCAAGTGGGTCATCTTGGGAGCTCTATCCCTTTGAGCGTTTGGATTTATTTCGGAGTTCAAGTGTGTACTGTTGGGATAATGGCAATGAGCATACCAATGTAAGGAAAATCATTGTTGAATTCGAAACAAGTAAATGGCCATTCATCCGATCAATTCGGTTTCAGTACGAAGAGGAGAATAAAAAATTGTGGCAATTAGAGGCACATGATGGAGTTGATGGAAACACATTAAATATAGGAAGGAATGTCAAGATCCATACGGTATGTTCCCTTAGATACAAATGTTCTGTAAAATCCTTACGGAACCCACATAGCCTACAATGGCGGGAGACTCTTTTGAGACTTAAATCGTGAGTTTGATGGTTGTGTCTATTAATGCAGATTGAAATACATGATCCAGATGAGTATCTGACTTCTATATCCGGGGTCAGGTTGGGCGGCATTAGATCTCTCACGTTTCAAACTAACAAAAGAATGATTGGACCTATTGGTAAAGAATGGGGCAAACACTTCTCATCTCCTGCGACAGGTGGCAAAATCGTTGGATTTTATGGGACGAGTGGAGAACAACTTGAAGCAATTGGAGCGTATTTTGAACCAATCTCATGTCTTTACCCAATTAAGTCAATTGGACCATTTGGAGGCCTAGGTGGATGTGTGTGGGATGATGGGACATTCAGTGGTGTGAGGGAGATTGAGGTAATGTATGACTTTGTTATCCGTGGCATTATGTTTGTGTATGACAAGAGCGGTGAACAAGTTTGCTCAGTCATGCACGGTAGCCGCACCGGACAATTCAAGTCCAAGGTTAGCGTTTGTTTTTCCCTATCCGATTCGTAACTATTTACTGACTCATTCTTATTGGTCGATATGACATTAATATTTTTCGGATCATGTGATTTAGTAAATTAGACTTGGCAAATAAGTCTTGTTGATACCACTAGGATTTCCTTTTGAGATTATATAGGTTAAATTGGATTATCCACGGGAGTACTTGATATCGATCTCTGGTTATAAGCGAGAGGATGGCGACAACGTCAATAATGCTATTGTCGAGTCGCTCACATTTCACAGTAATAGAGGAAGACACGGTCCATTTGGCAAGGACACGGGGAAGCACTTTTGGTATCCATCGACCGGAAGCAAAATTATCGGCTTCTATGGAAGATGCGGCGAGGCTCTCAATTCGATAGGAGTGTACGCGGAACCCCTACCGCACCTGTATCCTTTCAAAACTATTGGACCCTTTGGAGGTACTGGTGGGACTCCATGGGACGATGGAGTGCATTCTGATGTGAGGGGGTTTGAGATCAATGCCCACTTGGTAATTCATTCCATCCGAATTCTGTACGATGACAATGGTTCCTTCGTCATATGCTCTCATCATGGCAGAGAAGAACACCAGTCTTCAAGGCACCAGTCTTCAAGGCACCAGGCTAGTCCATATCTCAATCCCTCTCTCTTAGTTTTTCGGTCTTTTTTTCTGTCTGTAAGTTATTCATGTAGACGTTGCTTCTCATAATGCTCTCAGCTTCATGTAGCACGGATTCATTTCATCGAAACTGAGGCTCTTCTTCTCGCATCCTACGTCTAGAGTTCAAGCTTCAAACCTTCATACATTTTCACAAGTAATACATGTTTGGCTTAGCTTTCTTTTTTTCTTTTTTTTTCTTTTGCAGGTCATGCTTGATTATCCCAAGGAGCGCCTAGTTTCGATATCGGGCTACCGGAAAGGAAATGAAAACAGTCCTGATACTACCATCTGCGACTTGAAAATACACACCACGAAGACCACTTACGGGCCGTTTGCATGGAAATCATGGTTAAAGGATGAAGGTGATTTCCATATCCCATCCGCTTTAGGTGGTGGCAGGATTGTTGGCTTCTTTGGAAAGGCAGGATCACATCTTAATTCTATTGGAGCCCGCTTGGAACCATACTAGACTAAACCCCTCCCACCTGAAGCTTTTTGTTTTTCCCCTACCTTGGCTTGTGATTGTAAGAATGTTCTTTGGAGAAATTGTTCAATCAATCATTAACTTATTGTATAGATGCGAATGTTCTTAAGAGAAATTGTTCGATCAATCATTAACTTATTGTATAGATGCGAATTTAATTCTATACATTTTCAATTTTACCCATTTAATCTTAAATCTTTGCGCAAAATACCAATGTAGTCCTTTTGCCACTTTTTGTTGGAAATTGCTAATATGGTGGTACACTATGTAGGACAACTAACAATAACTGGACCGTCACGTAAGAGTGGTGACCTTCCCAGAGGTGAATTGCTGAAGAGAAAGCTAATAGATTATTAAGTCCAAAAACTTATGTGGACTCTCCCAAGCTTATACTAATTGCAATTTCGAGATTGTTAATTTAATAGCTTTACATGCAATTTAGTTTATTTAGAAATCACTACTGATCAGTTATTGGTAGGTCGATTAGACACCTAAGTACAGTATATGAAAACACTTTAGTTCTATAAGCTAGAGATTCATGGATATAGGGACTAGACTATGTCTGATTAATTCAATGCCCTTTCAACATCATTTCCTTTTATTTGAAAAATATCTTGTAGGCAATCTTAGTTAATTTTAATTTAATCCACTAACATGTGAAATGTGATCACGAGGATGCACAAACAACAATTTGACAAACAATAATCAAGGTAATAAATAAATAAATAAATAAATTGTTAGAAATAATGTTAGCCTCAATATCAAGCAAAGCATATCCTCACTAATTAATTTCCAAATATATGCGAAGTGTTAATTAAAAAATGCATGCATGGCCTAATCATGAATTCTAAATAATACACAATTCTAACATATTCTCTTTGGGTTTATTTTTTATTTTTTTGTTTATGAAAACTAAACCATATTGTAGAAGACCTGTCAAAGCCCATTATCTTACGTCCAATGTGCCATGAACAACCCTGACAGGCCCACCATTGTGGCAGGATCGTGTGCCTAGTGCAACCCTTACAGGCCCATCAAAATTCCCTTCAAAGCCTCTTTCATTGTTTTACGGGCGCAGCGCTCCGGTTCGGGTCGTGCCGGCCCGGTCCGAGCGGACAACCGGTTCGGCTCCAGCTCGGAGCTTTCGGACCGGCTCCTGTGCTGGACCGGATAAAGAGTTGGTTAGGGCGGTTTTTCTCCTCAGGCTGCGGTTGGCGTATAAAAGGGTTTGAGACGCCTTCACTCCATTCCCTAGGGCGTAAAACGCAGGAAGGAAACCACCGAGCCGTAGCAGAAGAAGACGACGCAGAAGAAGAGGAGGTCTCTCTCTCTCTCTCTCCATCCATTTTGCCGGCACGGTAACCTAGCTAGCTTCCTTCCTTCCTTCCTCGTCTCCTGCGACAAATTCTGGTGTCGGTAACCCTAGTCTCGTCTTCCTCTCTCTCTCTCTCTCTCTCCATTTCGCGGTTGCTTCGGTTTCGGTTCGGTCTTTTCTGGTCGCGGGTCGTGAGCTGCGCAATGCGTTGCCGCGGCGTGCGGGTGTCTTCGGTCCCTCTCGTCTCTCTTCCTTTTTGCCGGTTGGGCCTTACGGTCGGTGTTGTGACGCTGGGGGGTGGGGGAAAATCTCAGGGAGGAGATGGATCGGTACCAGAGAGTGGAGAAGCCGAGGGAGGAGACGCCTATTGACGAGAACGAGATTAGGATTACGAGCCAGGGAAGGATGCGCAGCTACATCACCTACGCCATGACCCTGCTTCAGGTTTTTGTCTTTCTTTTTTCTTTCCCCGTTCTTTTGTCGTGTCTGGTTTTGTCTCCGCTATTTGTCGCAGGTTTATGATGATTGTTGTGCGCTGCTTAGAATGAGATGATGTTTGGTGGATTTGAGCCGATTTACGCGCTACGGTGCTAGGTAATATAGAGGATAGTTCGTACTTAGATTTGGGTTTGCTGATAAAGAGAAGTTACTGTTTGCTTTTCCTTATTTATGTATAGAATAAACCCAGCACGTTTTTCTTGTACGAAAACATATTAGAAAGACAATTGCAGATACTTTGAGAGAGTACAAGTGTGATTATTGAGAAAGATAGCAAAATGGGCCACGACTTGACCAACTGGACCATGAGCTTCTTTGGTAGGACCGCAAGCTTTCTTTTTTATTTTTGCTCAAATGCCACTTTACCACGACCGCTAGTGCTTATGTGTGTAGCGCCCCCCCTCCGATGAAAAAATTTCATGGATGAGTAGAAAAGGAGCCTTACCAGTTTTCAACATAGATGCAAATCTGTACGGTGAATCATTGAGACCATGGAAAACTTGCATGTACTTATTAAGCTTCACTTTCTGAATCTCCATTCACCGATGAAAGAAAATTTTTGTATATCTATTTCCACTTAATATACTTTGTTCACCCCATTATCCAGGAGAAAGGTTCGAAAGAAATTGTGTTCAAGGCAATGGGAAGAGCCATCAACAAGACTGTGACTATAGTGGAGTTAATCAAGGTCTGTTTTGAACTATTCCTTTTTGACATGCTATTTACTGTATAAATGTTAGCTGTGGTCTGAAATTGCTTTGGTTATGTATTGTAGAGAAGAATTGTGGGTCTTCATCAGGTAACTTCCATCGGATCTATAGACATAACTGATACATGGGAGCCTTTGGAGGAAGGCCTTGTCACGTAAGTGCAGTTGCAAACTATTACAGTGTTCATTTTCATTATCATAATTGCCCTTTTTTTCTCCATTTGATGTCTCTCTTGTTTGGATAGGTTGGAGACCACAAGGCATGTATCAATGATTACAATAACTCTCTCAAAGAAGGAATTGGACACATCATCTGTTGGGTGAGTTCGTGTTGTTCTTCTCTTGTCATTGAATCTTCATGTTGAGAGTTAGACATGTTAAGAGTTTGGTCTTCTATCCATCACAAGCCGCAAATGCCCTCTTTTTCAGGTATCAGCCTCCGTTACCTGCTGAGATGGTGAAGACATCACCAGAGCTTTATTATGAAGGAGGTACTTTGAGAAATTATTCTGTCACTATTGTTTATCAGTGACTGTTGTGTTGTTTCTTGAGTTTTCTTGTAATTATGTTCCTCATTACTATAGAGGGATCACCTAATGGTCGAGGAAGAGGCCGTGGTGGTAGAGGAAGACCAAGAGCTAGAGGTATAGAATTCACAGAACTGAGCATTCCTTTTAGATCACATGGAAGGGAGTGTTTCGTATGTAGTATCTTGCATTGTGGTTAACTAGATTGTTCTCATACTATGTTGTAGTGGTACCAAAATGCTAATGCACTTCTGAGGGGGGATGCTGATTGACATATATGCTTTGCTGCATCAGCGAGTCCTCAATGTTTGCTTTCAAGTTGTGATACGTAATATTGCTTGTTTCAGGGAATGGTTTTGTGAATTCTGAGTATGACGATGGAGGTTATGACCGCAACCAAGGTTATGCTAGGGGTAGGGGTCGAGGAAGAGGACGTGGTTTTCGTGGCCGCGGAAGAGGAGGATACAATGGACCTTATGCTGATACACAACAAGACAGAGGATACAATGGACCTTATGCTGATACACAACAAGACAGAGGATACAATCAAGAACCACCTGCTCAGAACCGCGGTACTCTTCTAATCATTCTTTTCGTCATGGACAAGTCTGATTTGATACAAGTTTTATGAATGATAGGTTTCAATTATATACTGAACTGGATATACTCTGAGGATAGTGCTATGGGCATGTGTTTTCAACATCTAGATTTTATGTTCTCCATTTAAATGGAGTCGAGATTAACAATTTGTATTCGATATCTGTTTGGATTCACTGATTTCATTGGACCTAAAGAAAAAAATAGGTCGTGACAATCTTAATTATGGTGGATTATGAACATCCCAGACATAGTTGAATTGCTTTCTGAGTTCTATTGGAGATGGTGAAAAAGCCAGTGAAATTATTGATTTTTATCTTTTGATTTCTGTGTATACAGGCCGTGGCCGTGGAAGGGGAACTCGTGGAAGAGGCCGTGGTTACAGATCAAATGGACCAATCCAGGCAACTGCACAAGTTGCATAATACATTCCTGAAAGATTGCGGTTCAATTCTCATATGTGCTTCCTCCATATTTTACTATTATCCATTGCTATTTTCTAGGTTACTCAAATGACATTGTGGCTAGGCTCTGTTTGTGTAACCATTTTAGACTTGATAGAGATTAGGTTCTTGTGGCCATTCTTTCTTTGTTGTAGAGATAGGTGATTGACATGTTAATTTTGACTGAGCAGCACATTCTTTTATTCTAACTACCAAGGACTGAGATTGTCATCACTTGATGTTTATCATTTTGTTGGGGATTGCTTTTAATTGTCCTTGGATTGTGGTTTGTGGTGTTGTATAATGCCCCAGTTAGAAATGGACAGGGGACTGCAGTAAGGTGTTTGGCTTTTGCTTCATATTCTGTGCCAATCTGATAAATGAACCTGTCTGATGCCGTGTGGTCTAAAACTGAAAGCTGTTTCCAAATGAATACAAGGAAGAGAGAAAGAGTATGCATTAACGGTTCTTCCCAGCCGACGAAAGTGGTCAGTGCAATGTGTGCATATCGTTGCACTAATTCTGATTAAATGTACCTGCGCATCGCACTGCCTCACATGTGTACATGTAAGTATTGATATCCTGTGGAAACAGAGCTATGTCTTTTCTTAATGAAATTGAGCACTGGTCACTTATGAATGGGGTCTGAGCCAAGGAAATCTTTGTCTTTTGTTGTTTGTTTGTTTTTGGGAAAGTGAGTCTTGTTGAATTTAAAATCACTGAAAGGCTGGGAGCATCGATTTCTCTACAAATCCTTATGTTACAAGGGTTGCGGACATATTTTATGTCTAAATTGCCCAATTAGGCTGTAGCGATTTATGTCCCACCACAAATGTCTTTATTAAGCAAAGAGGAAAGTCGCAGAGAGCCTCAATTGCCCCAGGAATGGAAAAGGTGACTCTAAAAGAAGTCTTGAGTGGTTGAACTGATAATGGTGTTTGGATTTTTTAATCTGAAGCAAGATCCGTCCATCCCTTGTGGCGAGAAATGAAGTATACCAATCAAAGCAATCAATAAAAATAACAGTAATGAAAATGGAAGCACCGAGAGGCTTCGAAGAGAATGGTCGTACCGAGATTTACGTGAAAACCCTTTGTATGTGAATAGGGAAAAACTACGGAGAAACGGTTCTTTAATCAACTTCGATCACGAGTACAAGCAGGTTGAAACATTCCAAGAGCTATGAAGACGCAAACTCTCACTTCTGCAAATCACCAACTTCAGTCAAGAGTACAAATAGGTGAACCGTCCCAAGAGCTATGAAGGCGCAAACTCTCACTCCTACGAAGCACCAAATCAGAGACTTCAAACGAGTCATGTGCGGCTAACCACAGTCTATAGGAGTAAAAACAACTTTTCTGGATGAACGTTGAGTATAACAAATTCTTAGTCTTATCTGAATGCAATGCAACATTGGATGTGTAGAAAGAGCAAGACTACTCTAAAGGTGTCTGGTTTAGTATTCTAAAAAAACTTTGGGTTTCCTTAGGTTTTTGGGACAAAGTCGAGGTATTTAGTTTCCTTAGCTAGCATTTCTAAAGTCCCCTAATCCAGTGCAAGTTTAAGCCAGGCATTCAATATTTCTGGACTATTGCTTTCAAGGTCAATGCATATTTTTTCGTCCAACTTGCCCTCATTAATATTTTCATATTCTAGTTTGCCATCTTAATCATTCTCTTTGGAACTCACGTTACGAATCTAGATTTGAGTCGTTAGTCTAACCTCCGCCAAAGATTGTGCGAGCCTTGTTGAGGATTGACAATGATTGTGGGTCTACATCGCCGAGGGCTGGATTCACACAAGTCTTGGTTGTTGAGGTTGAGCAACCTTAGCGTTGATTGCCTGAGGTCATGACCATGGGTTGTTTTGCCTAGCTCTTTGATGGTTCAATCTTTACCGGTGAATGATATGCTTCCACGGTTATTCGATATCTCCATTCTCCAGTCGTCATGCCCTCCGATTTTCCTCTCTTCTTTCAAAGATCTTTGCAAAAAATAAACAAAAGTCACTTAACCAAACGATATTTGTTTTGAGGAAATACACCTCGAGTAAAAGATCTTTGGAAAAATGGCTCAAGACTCCCAAAACCCACCTTGAGAGTAGCAAGAAACTTTCTTAGAAACAGACACACTACAGGGTCACGGACTTAGGTTACTACTGACGAGTCCCGCCCACTAAACACACTCCCCCTCTAGTCCCCCGAGGATTTGTTGTTAGTGGATCCCGTAACCGACCACTCAACAAAGTACCTATCCCAACCAAGCACCTCCGAGTTTCTTGCTTGACATCTGCAAGGGTCTTGATCATCATATCTGAAGGACTCCGGCTCGCCACAATCTTCATAATTTTCTTCTTTTCCTTCAAGAGCTTCTCAGATCCATTGATATCGATAACCGACGTGCTCTGTTGTAGCATGATATATGGCATTCATGGCAAGGTCAGTTGGTGTTCTGACAATCACAATACACCACATACACATCTTGCTTCATACCCAAAGGGGAAAAGAGAAAGATGGCTGATGTCTGGGCTTACTTGCTTCGCTTCTCATTTCAGATGGTGACGAGTCCATTTGTCTTTAGAGCATGCTTTAGATTGCATCCTATGTTTAGTAAGTTTAGGACACCTGCTTGCGCCCAACAATCAATGCAATCAAAGATGCTACATGTTTCCCTATCTTAATCAGAACTTACAGTAAGAATTAGGTAACCGCTGATTGCCCTCTCTATTAACATGTGAAAGATCGAAAAGCTGAAAATTGGAGATCTATAATTCAATTGTCTTCAAGTTTCAGAGTGTCCAGATCTTTATGCACCATTTTCCATGTGGTCCAAAATCAGGATAGAATGCTGCATCAAAGCTTTCAGTCCATTTCAATTGGCAACGGGAGGGACAGTCTGATTGTCTGAAGACACCACATTGCCATTAGAACTACTAATGTCTGTATATCTTGCTCATGTTGCTGAGATCCTGAGACTGGACTTGGTGAGCACCTAGGCCTTCTGTGATGGAGCAATCAAAGCCATTGCTGTGTCATGCAAAATTTGGATGGCGTCAAAAGAATCTGGAGACGTTCACAACTACTGGTGAGGCCGAAATTGATATTCAGCTCTGGGATTTGTGTCGTCTCATCTTGATGTGCATAATGAAGTTGTTGGAAGCACTGTAACTTCGATTGGACACCTAGAAGGAGGATAGTGGTTACGAGACACACAAGACAATAGCAGGAATTTGAACTCGTGGATCATATTGAAGGAGGACAGCGACAAAGTGGGAATTCTGAATTTGCCTTTAGGTTATCTAAGTGCTCAGAGCTTCTTTTTTACCGACACGCACTCTTGTTTGCTGATTGTGTATGTTGCTTTTGTCTAGGACAGTATAAATCTACTACGCCGATGTCAGTCGTATCTCAGAAAACATTCTTTCTGAGCCAAAACTTGTAGTCTAGGTTTAGGGTAACTTTTCCTATGTTCCTTTCTTTTATTGTCGATAAATATCAGAAGGAATGGAGACTAACAGCGGATTGGTTAACTCATCCTAGTCCATGTCCTTTATTTCATGTACGGCAGACAAGGTACGCCTCTTATTGCTTGTGTTGGCATAGAATACTTCATGAAGAGGCTCTCTCTCTCTCTCTCTCTCTCTCTCTCTCTTGTTCATTTTTAATTGGATTGGATGGGAAGAGCATGTGCAGCAAGGTGGCATTGGAGTTTTATTGAAAGCAGCACATTCCAAATCGTGCAATTACAAGCAACGAATCTGATAATAGACCCATTTTAAACTACCTCATGAAATGCCTGGACAACCATTACCATTTCTTGTTCACTTATTTAATCTCCCTGTCACATGGATAATACGCCCCTGGGATCAATTTGTGTCCTGTACAGACCCTGATCCTTAAGTCGTTCTTCTCATTTGTCCTTGAGGATATGCCACTGGCTCCTGCCGATGAATGCAACAATCATATGATTGCGGATTCCATCTCTCATTTGTTTAGGCGACAGTGATGGTTTTCCGGAAATTTAGCTTATAAACAATCTGTGAACTAGAAAAATGCTTCACAGGACCATGGAATTTTTGGACGGGCTAGGTTACTGAGTGTACATAATGCGTTTGCCAACAAACTAATCATCAAATGATTCCATCCACATTGTCCTCCATTGATTGAGTCGAACTAAACAAGGTCTGATTTGGTGGATTAGTGGTTATTATTACCATCTTAGTGTGGAACACTGCAGTAGTCTCTAATAATTCAATGAAAGATCCATGGCATTAAAAAGGAAAAGAATTAACTTCCTTCTGGTTTAATTAACTGAAAGCTGTCCAAATTGAACTAACTAGAAATGCCGAATTCTTGATACGCAAGAAATGCTGAATGCAAATACAAGGCAAGAAAGCGCCCCGACAAATGCTGCACCTGCATGTACTGTTTGGCGGGTTCTTCATCTACCTGTTTTGCTCAATGTTTAAGTACGATAAAGACCATTCATGTGGACCAAATTAAACCTGTTTGCAAATGGTGAAAACGTAATAGCCACTCATGGGCATTGCATTCCTTTTCAAACTGGGTGACGTGCAGAGGACAAGAATGAGGGGGTCTTGCTTCATACGTCAAAGAATCGCCAAACCCATGTGAAATACTTGGTACAAAATAAGAAACTCTTAACTCTCTCTCTCTCTCTCTCTCTCTCTCTCAAAAGTCAAAGCCATTTTAAAGATGCCCTGTAATCTTCAAATAGCAACAACCATATGCATTATTAAATACATATCCTCCAAATCATGAACAATTGGAATGGTGGTGGTGGTGGGATTAGATTTATTCACGGCTCTAATGTAGGGGAGAAACTGCATGTGGGACTTATGGAAGAGAACGTGGGAACAATTGAATGAGGCCTCTGAGATCCTCAGACTTTGCTGAGAATATCATCCAATTGATTAAATAACTTCTTGTCCTTAAAAAACTTTCCATGTCTGGAGAGATCACATGTGAAGGTGGTTGTGTCATGTGGGAGTCAATCCAGCCCCTTATTTAAGGTGCGGCACTTCAGGGTCTTTGTCCAAGCCAAGCAGCTCAGATACATCTCTCCCCCAATCACGTTGTCGTTCTCAAACCTCAAGCTCCTCCAATCCTCTCTCTCTCTCTCTCAGATGGAGATGTCCAGTTTGGCTCCGCTTATTGCGCTTGTGTGCTTTCATTTTGCTGTGAGCGCCAATGCATTCACTGCTTCGGGATGGACAAAAGGTCATGCCACCTTCTACGGTGGAAGCGACGCCTCTGGCACCATGGGTAAGTTTAAGAATATAACTTGTTCTCTCTTGTTGAAACGACTCGCCGGTCCACATGGACCCGGTTAGTCACGAAACCTTTCGATACAGATGCCTAGATTAGGTAATGGAATCAACGAACTTTGATTTCAAGAATGCTTTGGCTTCTGTAGGCTCATTGTTGACTACTTTGTAGGGTATAGAATGAGGTGATCTTTGTTTAGTAAGACAATTTACTGATGCCCAGATTAGGGGCTCTCGAGTTTAACATTAGTCGGTGACGTGCAGGAGGAGCTTGTGGCTATGGGGACTTGTACTCGACTGGGTATGGCACCCGAACTGCAGCGTTGAGCACCGCGTTGTTCAGCGACGGGGCTTCGTGTGGGCAGTGCTACAGGATCGTCTGTGACTACAAAACTGACTCCAGGTGGTGCATCAAAGGAACTTCCATCACGATCACTGCCACCAATTTCTGCCCTCCGAACTCCGCTCTCCCGAACGACAATGGTGGGTGGTGCAACCCGCCCCTCCAGCATTTCGACATGGCTCAGCCCGCTTGGGAAAAGATCGGCATCTACAGAGGAGGAATCATACCCGTCCTGTTCCAAAGGTCTGTAATCTAAGCTTTCTTTCGTATATTTTCGGTCCATGCCGTGATCGACTCAACCTACCACCTCACGTCACAACCATCTTAAATTGATCATTTGCTCTGAGACTAAGTCATAGGTGGGTCATAATCTTGTGCAGGGTTCCATGCAAGAAACATGGTGGAGTAAGGTTCACCATCAACGGGAGAGACTACTTTGAGCTGGTCCTCATAAGCAATGTTGCCGGAGCTGGGTCGATCAAGTCCGTCTCGATCAAAGGCTCGACCACAGGATGGACCGCCATGTCAAGGAACTGGGGGGCTAATTGGCAGTCGAATTCGTACCTCAATGGCCAATCCCTTTCCTTTCAGGTCACCACCACTGATGGAGTGACCAAGATTTTCACAGACATCGTGCCACCAAACTGGACATTTGGCCAAACCTTCTCTAGCTCGGTTCAATTCTAGTCGAATTCGAGAGCAGCTTTGGAGGTTCACGGTGATTGATTGGACCGGCCGAGGCGTGCTTTATTTATTTTTCATGAAGAGCAGCCCGCCACATTTTCAGTTTTGGGGAAGTGAAATCGATCCGTGAACTCAAAAGTCTCTGAAAATTATCAGTAATTGTTGAGCCAAAGTACAGAGCGAAGGTTTTGACATTAAACATACTCTGTGATCATCAACTTGTGAAGGTTTGAGGTTTGATCAATGTGATTTGTTGCTGCACTGTAATAAGAAGCTCGGTCCAAAGGGCATATATATAATATATATGATTCGCCTTATCTTTCGGATTCAGTTGCTTGTATAATTATAAATTTATAATACATGTATTACTAATAAAGTCAGCCAAATGTTAATTTTCGTCCCCTCTGTGATGGCAGGAGTACATGGTGTCGGTGATTTATACATTTCCGTTTTCTCCCTGTATATCTATGCTACTCTTTTTCTTTTGTTTTTCCTAATAAGACATGCAGCAAAAAATAAAAATAGTAATGACGCAAAAATTGAAGGGTTAATATGCAAAACAGCTTTTGCTGCTACAATTGTGGACGATATGGCGGAGGAAGCGGATCGCGATCCAACTCCCGACCGTGGAATAATATTACATGAAGTAGACCTTTCTTTTCAAAATAATTTAAATCCAAAGAAAGTTATTAACAAAATCTTTCTTTTTGGTTCTCCATCTTAATTTTTATTTTTTCATTAAATTTTTTCGAAGGCGGGAATCGTGAAAACAAAAAAAAAGGCTACCTAAATCGATTTGCAATATGCATGGGACATAGTTCTAGTTTCTTTTTATGTGGGCTAAAAGTGTTATTTTTCACGAAAGAAACTCATTTGGTACCTAGGGTTTTTTTCCTTGTTAATTGAACATTTGGTTAATGGATCTAATGTGTAGGAAAGGTAAATCTATGAAGCTCATTATGTCACACTCAAAATCCAACAGAAAAAAGGGGTAACAACACAACCATCATTCTCTTCATTTAAATGATGCAATTTCAGAGTCAAAATAATATATCAAAGTTTCTATGATCCAACAAAACTTATGAAAACATCTCCAACGCAAACCAAAAATTCAACTACTAAAAGTTTCTTATTATTAGCACCCTTGTCCTATTATATGTTAATTGAAGGACTGGAAAAATATATGAACAGAATGGTATGAGCAATCACCACCTGATTTATGGTACATCTCTTCTAAACAAATCAAACATTCACAATGCATATTTATAAAACAACTTATAACTCGTCAATCCGTACAATATACATAAAATAACAAAATGAGTTATATATTTTTGATGGAAGTTTTCATATGTAATCAACAATATCATATCATCAATAACAAATCAACAATGAATGATCCATTCCATTGATTAATTTCTATTGAATAAGGGCGCATTTGTTCATGTTTCGTTCAAGAATTGTTCGAGTTCGCCCAGCCAAGGCGAGGCCAAGCCTCGCCAGGGGTCGGCGACGCTTGGCCTCACCGGGGGCCGACGACCCTTCAACGAGGTCGCCGGCCCTCAATGGCCCTCAATGGCCCTCGACGGCCGGTCGCCGACCATGGCCGAGGCCGGCGACCGGCCAAAAAAAAAGAAGAAAAAAAGAAGAAAAAGAAAAGAAAAGAAAAGATATGAGAGAGAAACAACTTTTTGTTCTTCAAAAGTGTTTCTGGAACAAAAAAATAACTTTTTTTTGTTTCTTATTTTTGTTCTAATTTTGTTCCCAGAACAAAAAAAAAAAGGTTTTGAACAAAAACGCAAACAAATGCGTTTCTGTTCTTTTTTTGTTCCCGGGAACAAAAAAACAGAAAATCTGTTCATGAACAAAAAATAAATAAACACAAACATGCAGGGCCTAAATGTCGATATTCAACTCCATCGACGAATCTAATGCTCAATATCTAATTATGGTCACGCTTAATACCCATGACAAAGGCAATCAAGTTTACCCCATAGGCTAGATCTCCACCTATATCAACTGATAGTTTGATTCAGAAGGACGTTTTGATAACAATGTGCATACTTATTAAAAGTACTGATTTATCAATCAAGGAAGAAGGATTTGGAGATATCAATCAAAATCCAATCAAAGTCACAAGCTAATTCTTGGAGATGCTAGAATCAAGAGATTGACAACTCTTGTAATATATCTACCAATCTTAAAGTTGGGATCCTTTCCTTGCTCTTGTGGTGTTGTAAGGTTGCCCTTGTGCTGGTTGTTTTCCTTGTTAATAGCCTCTTTGGCTGCTTTTGTTGTTGTTTTGGCTTTGCCCTTGGTCTTTTTACCTTAGCATTCTTCCACTTGCTCTTACCTTTTGTCTTCGTGAGTTTAAGTTTTTGGTGCCGAGTTCTTGCTGTATAGCTATATATAGCTCTTTGGTTTAAAGTCAATATAATCTTACCTTTTACCCCCCCCAAAAAAAAAAGACAACTCTTGTAATATAATGATCTCTTCATTAATTATTGTTCACTATTATGTTATAAGTATAGCATTTGTAATATCTATATATATTGAAAATCATCTCAACAATTGTACATTGAGTTCAAGAATCAAACACTTCCGTTCTTTTATGGTGTCGGAGCAGATTTTTTTCGAAAGAAATCAATCCTTAACCATGGCTTTTACCAATCCTAAGTATCCATATTCCTTGTCTTTGAACATTAGCAATTTTGTGTCACCGCAACTAACACAAACAAATTATTCTTGTTGGAGAGCTGAGATGCTTGAACTAATTGAAAGCCAAGATCTGGTAAGATTCATTGATGGCGAGTACCAAATGTCGAGTCCAACAATAGTAACCTCCTCTGATTCTAGAAAAGAAGTTAGTGTCTCAAAGGAAGTGACAAATCCAGAGTCTTTACAACGGAGAATGTCAGATCGCCTTTTGTGGGGATAAATCATTGCAATGCTCTCCAAAGTAAGTTTTTGCTCAAGTAATAGACTTGAAGACATTTGCTAAGGTGTAGTTAACTTTACAAAATACTTTTGCCAAGGTATATGAGGAATGTGAAGTTTTAATATTTTTGGATAATCCAAAAATGTCATAGAGATATTTTTTTCATCTCTTCACGAGTATTTTGATGCTTTTCAAAAATATTTTAATGAGTTATTTGCTATCGAATATCCTCTTGAGGACAAGAAGAAGGGTCTCTTTGTTATGAATGGCTTAGGTGATCAATATGATTCATTCACATCCTCTATGTTGAAGCCTCCAGTGTTGGTATTATCTAACCTAATTTCTCAATTGCAAAGCCTTGAGAGTCGGCTCACAAATAAAAGTTCCCCTGTAATTCAACACAAGACGGCTTTCTTTGGTCAAAGAAGTAAATTTAAGAGCAGCAAAAAGGGGAAAATAATTCCACCATTCCAACAACAATTATTTTTCTTCCCATGGAAGAGGGTTTTCTCACAATGGTCTAAGAATGAAAAATTCTCAGGCTAATTTTATGCATTCACAAGGTCACAAGCCACAATTCAATCAGAGCATGACCAAGAAGCTTGTGAAAGGAGCATACAAAATTGTTTCTTGTCAAATATATAACAAGCAGAGACATGTTGCTTTAGATTGCTTTAATCGGTTTACTCAATCTTTCCTCCCATTAGATGTGCCAAAGGCATTTGCTGCACTTATTGTTGGAGATAATCAAGATTCAGAATGGTTCACTGATATTGGAGCTTTAAATTGCATGATCTTAGATGAGGGTAACCTTTTCAACTTAGGACCATTTACTGGGAAAGATTGTGTAATGGTTGGAAATGGTGATTCGCTTAAAATTTCCCATACTGGTGATGCTCATATCAATTTGGGCCAAAAGAGCATCGACTAAAGAGTTCTACTTGTTTCTTAGATGAAAAACAATTTATTATCAATAAGCCAATTTATGGCTGACTATCTTATAAATTTTGAGCTCTCTACTACTGGTTTTGTGATAAAGGACAAGAAAATGAGAAATGTTCCGACTATTGGAAATCATGAAGGTGATTTCTATAACTTGAAGACATCAAAAGAAGCACTATTTTTGAATCGGTTCAAGAAAGTTGATGAAAGTACTTGGCATAAAAGTTTGGGACATCCACAATCAATGACAATCCATCATTGGCAAAAAAAGAAAAAGAAAAAAAGAAAGAAAGAAAAAGGCGATATTGTAGTTATTGCTTGGAATAAATCTACTACCATATGTGATAATCGTCAAATGGGTCGATGATCTAAACTTCCCAATTTGCCTTTCAAATCTAGTACTACTAAGCCTTTTGAAAAGATACATTGTGATTTGTTGGGGAAAGGCTCCGATAATTTTATTTTAAAGGTTTTAGTATTATGTTTATTTTGTGGATGATTATACGTGATATAATTGGTTGTTTCCATTACGTCAAAAATCCAACTTTTGTGCATGTTTTCTCAATTTTGAGAAATATTTGGAAAGACAATTTGAAGGGTATATTAAAATATTTCAATCTAATGGAGAATGAGAGTTCAACTGAGTAGACTTCTTACTTCATTTGCAAAAGAATGGCATTATTAATCAAGTATCTTGCCCAAATACCCTAGAGCAGAATGGAGTTGCTGGTCAAAAACTTTCAAACGACAATTTTTCTTTTGAATAGGCTTCCTATAAGAGTGTTGGGCAAGAAATCATCATATGAATTCTTATTTATTAGAAAACCATATTATAATGCTTTGTGAGTTTTTGGTTGCTGGTGCTTTCCTTATCTTAGGGACTACACCAAAAATAAGCTCAATGCTCGATCAGTACCATGCGTGTTTCTAGGCTATCATGATCGTCATAACAGATGTCGATGTCTCTATCCTCCAATTGGCCAAATCTATATATTACAACATGTCATTTTTTATGGAACTGTATCTCCTTATCTCGTAACCAACTCAGTATTTTAGGGTCAAAGTGATAAAGTAGGATATCAAAATTGATAAGCTGGCCAAATCAAAACACGACAGCGTCGGACTCGGAATTTTCACCTTTGTATTTGCAAACCGCATGAAGACTTATTAAATTCTACTACCTATGATACTTCTCATGAAGATAATGTTGATTGAGGTGCATCGCATGTTTACCAAAATCATGTTGAAATTGGTGACTCATCAAGTGCTTTGCTTAATTCTCCATGCAATTTGGCAAATGAAGATTCTTCGATGGATGTCCTTTTTGATTCTTCAATAGCACGTTCACCCACTCCAAATCATTTAATGATTACTCAAGCACGTGCTGGTATTGCGAAGCCTAATCCAAAATATGCCAATTTACATATGATGGATTCTACACTGAAGGAGTTGAACAATGTAAAATCTATTTTGAAACATCCAAGGTGGTTGGCAGCAATGAAAGAAGAGCTCAAGGCATTGTATCATAATAAAATTTGGACTGTTGTTCCACGTCCTTCAAATACTAGTATTGTGTGATGTAGATGGATTTTTTAGTCTAAGTTAAAGGTCGATGGTACATTAGAAAGATCAAAAGCAAGATTGGTTGTTAAGGAATATACTCAAGTAGCAAGAGTAGATTGACTAGGAAGTATAAGAACAATCCTCACTATGTTTGCAAACTAGAGAGAGTTTTGTATGGTCTTAAGCAAGCGCCAAGAGCATTGTTTTGATAGTTTTGGCTCATTTCTTTTAGCATCCGATTTCTTTTGCAATATTGCAAATCCTTTGTTTATTAAAAAAATCATATCATGGCATTCTTGCTCTGCTTTTATGTGTAGACAACATGATTGTTACAAGTGATGATCCAAAACTACTTGATGGATTCATCTCTACATCGAGTAGTGAATTCACAATGAAGGATATGAGGCCGTTGCACTATTTTTTAGGAGTGGAGGTTAAGATATTCTCTAGTGGCCTTTATTTGTGCCAACAACAATATGCTTTGTTAATTCTTAAATGTGAGCAAATGGAGGGCTGCAAGCTATTATCCACACCTATGGCTGTTAGTTCTCATTCTAATACGGATGCAACGGTATTTCTTAATCCTACGCTATATCTAAGTACTGTTGGAGCTCTTCATTATCTCACGATTACATAGCCGGATATTTCATATTCAGTCAATTTTGTTTGTCAATTCATACATCAACCTATCGTGAGTCATTTTCAAATAGTGAAATGCATTTTGCATTATGTAAAAGGCACAACAAATCAAGGCATGCAAATCTTGTTCAAGTCGACTTTGGACTTGTATTAGACCAAAAAAAAAAAAAAACTTTGGACTTGCATGCTTTTAGTGATGCAGATTGGACAAGTTGTCGCTTGACTTGCTGATGAACTACCGGATTTTGTACTTTTTTAGGTAGCAACTATATATAATGGAGTGTTAAGAAGTAATGAACAGTTGCTCGATCTAGTGTCAAGGCAGAGTATCATGCAATGGTGTCAACAATTGTAGAGATTACATGGATATCATTCCTTTTAAGAGATTTGGGTATTCATCTTTTCCGTCTACCAATATTATTTAGCGATGATATTAGTGCACTTTACATGTCGATTGATCATGTGTTCCATGCAAAAACTAAACATATCGAATTAGATTATCATTATATGCGAGAAAAAGTGGCTCTTGGAACACTTGTGACTAAGTATGTTCCATCTGTGCATCAAATTGCTGATCTCTTCACGAAACCATTACCTAGAATGCATTTGGAAACTTATGTCACAAATTTGGTATTTGGGATTCTCCTATTTGCAATTTATGGGGGAGTAAAAGCACTGATTTATCAATCAATGAAGAAGAAGCTAGAGATATTAATCAAAATCTAATCAAAATCACAAGTTGATTCTTGGAGACGCTAGAGTCAGGGATTGACAACTCTTGTAATATAATGATCTCTTCATTTATTATTTTCCATTGTTATATTGTTTCCTCACGAAGCGTGACATTTATAATTTCTATATTAATGGAAATCATCTCAACAATTATATGTCGAGATCAAGAATTTAACACTTTTGTTCTTTTACTTATTCCCCCCATGGGTTCTTATCATAGTGATCTGAGCATTATCCATCGACCTCAATTTCCAATAACATGCAACCAAAGCTAAAAACCATCTCAAAACTTTAGTTTATTAGCCAAATAATATAACTTCTCATGATTCAATATATATCAAAATAACTTTCATAAACCACATTCATAAATCAAGAACTTTTCGTGGTTCTTTCATAAGAGGTTTTGCATACCATTACAGGCAATCGATGCAAAATGTAATCCAAAGTTATCTCACCATTTCAAAGAGACAAAACAGTAGTAGATGCTCAATTCAATTTTATACAACAGAAAAATAATAATTATTTCTTGACTCATAATATAATTAATTTATATTGCTTTCACAGTAAAAGTTTAAAGAGATAATACCACTCACCTAGAAAAGTTGAAAACCAACATATGAAGTTTACTAAACTACATTTAACCGTTGATAAAACGACTTCTACGCGCTAATGAAGAAACTTGTTAATAGAAAAGTTCATTTTTTATCCATTATGCATATTATCCGTTACAAGTAACTTGTACGCGAAATTTTAGAATTTCGTTCCCATCGAATTGTATTTCGGAATTAATTTTTGTCATACCCCATAGCTCCACAATGCCCTAGATATGTATTAGTTGTTGCAATTCATAACCGATTCGACTTGTGGATATCGGAATCAACTATACGCCAAGATGTTTCTCTCCTTTGTTTTGCCCTTTTTTCCTTTTCATAAGCGAGCTTGTTTTTCTTGTTTTTGCCGTTGCTCTCTTCCTCTTTCTTTTACGCTCACTTGCACTATTTGTTGAGAAGAGAGGAGAAAATGGGTTGGCCTTGGGCTTTATAATAATGGGCTGTGATTATTGGGCCATATATATTACACATTATGGGTGTGATGCAGGTGTATGGATAATGGAAATGAAAACTAAGACTCAAATCACGCAACAAATTTGCACATATTCATGTTAGCCATCCAGCATGTAAGTTTGTTTTCTTCTATTAAATGTCGTACTTCATATTATTACAACAACATAACTATACGGTTAAGTTAAAATTAGAGTCAAGTAGTACGTTAAAACTGCTCTATTAGAGTTAAAATTAGAGCCATCCAGCATTTTTTTTTTGTTGAAAATTTATGTTTATTAAAATTGCTTCTCTACTTTTGCGTGTTCGACTTATGTGAACGCAATATTTTTAGAGCTATAACAGTGACAATAATCATAAGACTGAAAAGGAAATATCACTTGAAATTGATATATATAGTTTGGAAGATTATTGAATATGATGGAATCATTAACATTATCAGATGCTGGATGCAATCCATAGTTATTTATATGTATAAATTGTTAATTTTCTTGAATTTTTCTAACCAGTTTCCATGGTCCAATGTCAGCGTACAGGAGCTGCTAATACTATTGTGTGTTAAGCCCATTAGATTCATCCTATTTGGGCCTCTTACACACTCGTTTGTTTTTTATTGGGCCATAAAATAATACTTCTCATTAAGGCTGTGCAGTTGGACTGGTTTTACTTAGAACCGGACTTGACCGCCCAATATTCGGTTTTAGTTTTCAGGTTCCAAGTGATGATCCAAGTAGGAATTGGACTGAATATTGAAGCGGTTTCATAAAACCTAAAAACTATCATTTTTCTCCATCTCTATTTTTCTATGTTCTCTTCAACCTCACTTAGACATTTGACAACTCTCTCTCTCTCTCTCTCTCTCTCTCTTTGTGGCTTGCGACTCATTCTCCTCCTAGCTTGCTCATGGCTCGCCCTTGCTAGTTTAACCCTCTCAACCGTTGCTCATTCTTGACTTTTCTTTGTTTGCTTCCCTTCATTCATCTTTTATGTTAAACTGTTTTGTTGCTTATATTATTTTGCTATAAAAAATGAAACCCAAAAAAAGGAATAAAAAAAAAGAACATGTTTTCATGTAGACCTTGGAATTAGACCCAAAATATAGGATATATTCCAAGGTCGATTTCATAGCTAACAAGATAGATTCTAGGTTCTAAAAATTGGAAACCGATTTTAATAGAGTAGGTTTTAGGTAAGGAAACTACCCGCTCTAGAGTTGATCACCTTTAGTTCTCAATAATCTCACCAATTTAAGTCACTTAACTACACTTCATTAAATATTCTTGTAAATAGTCAGTTATGTCGTAGGAATAATTCTATACGTGTTGATTTCACAGGAAAATTAACAAGAAAATCTAAAATCAATAGCACTTGTGCCAATTTAGTTAGAAACATCTTAATTTAGCAAATTAAGTCCTAAAATTTTTAACGATTTGCCAATGTAAATTATTTGGCTAATTTTAATTATAAAATGCTGTCGTGGATGCTGGTTGTCCTATATGGCATAATCAACGCCTCGTAAACAATTTTTGATAATTATTTTGATTTTTTTCTTTCTTTGTTTTCCCCTTTTATTTTTGCTAGTGGCTAGTTGCCAAGCCATAGGCAATAGTCAATTAGGGTCGCCCTCGCTTAGGCTAAAATTGCCCTTGAAGGTTGGCTTGATTAGATCTAGTGAGGGGGGCCCTTGTCTAGGCCAGGGTGGCCTTGCTGGCCCCCACCAAACCTAGCAAGGGGCTCTTGCTGGTGCTCGCCCTTCCCCAGGCAAGATTAGCCCTCAGCAGCCATTAACTTTAGTGAACGATCACTAGCAAAAAGAAAAGGCAAAGAGAAAGAAACAAAAAAATCAAAAAAATTAAAAAAAAATGATTCATATTTGTACCAGCAATATCACATAGGATGATTGGCATTCACATTAATAATTTTAGTCAGATGGACTACATTAACAAATCGTATAATATTTATAATTAAATTGGCTAAATTAAAAAATTTATGATTGAGTTGATAAGTGTAATATATTTAGAATTTTCTCGATAATTTATCCTTGATTCAGTATATGGAAATCAACAATATGATTCTCATTAAAGTTTGTGAAAATATAATTTCGGACGAGTAAGATTTTACATGTAACCGGGGTTTTGCCTAAGTAAAGTGAGACGTGTATCTTGGACAACCTTATTTTTCGGCAAGTATATCTCGTTTATATAAATAATCAGTGGGCCATAACAGATGTCAAGTCAAAGTTTTTTTTTTTTTTTTTTTTGGTCAAAAGAGGTTACTTTCATTACTTCCTGGGAACAAAACAAGGACATTTACCCAAATCCAAACATAAGATAGACGTAAGACAGTGAGGAGGATGAGACAACCAGCTCGGCGCAAGGGAGTCGTCGCGGCACGCCTTCGCGATCCAATCTGCTGCCCGGTTCATTTCTCGCGGATTGTAGCCCACGGACACTGCAGGTAATGAACCCAGCTTTTGTTTACACTCTTCCACCACCGATAGAACAGCCCAAGGTATTTCGGTCTGGCCCAGAATGGCTTCTGCTGCTGTTGAGTTGTCTATGACGATCTGAACAGGAAGTACTTTAGTTGGTCTCCCTTGTTTGTTGAACTGAAGGGCACTTGTGCGCATCTTCTCCACTAAGTGCAGCCCTTCCTTTAGAGCTAGGGTTTCTGCTACCAGGGCAGATTGAGCGAGGATTTTCTTGGCGAATCCACCCACAAGACACCCGTGATGGTCTCTGCAAATCCCAGCAACCGCACCCTGTTTTGAGGCGCAACTCCAAGACCCATCCACGTTCAATTTCAGCTCACCTTTTGTTGGTGGTATCCACTCCTCCCCTCTCCCACCTTGCTCGTTCTTTCGGTTCTGCTTTGTGGTATTGGGGCTCCATTTTCTGTAGAGTTCAAGATCATAGCTTGCGTCCTCCACAATTTGTTGTGGTTTTAGTTGACTGGATCTGAAAACCCACGCATTTCTTGCTTTCCATATCGACCATAAAATACCTGCAAGGAGTGCGTTTGATTTCCACTCATTCTTGTGAAACAAGTTCTCCAAGATCCATTTATCCAATCTTGTGACTTTCTCAATGGCTGTTTTCAATTGTATGCGGGGTCTAACCATATCCATTTCGTCCGGGGGACATAATAGGAGGAGATGTTCGAGAGTTTCTGGGGCTTCGTGGCAAATGGGACAAAGTGGATCAGGTAACATTTTCCTCCTGTAGAGATTTTCTCTTGTCGGCAACGCATTATTACAAACGCTCCATAGGAAAAATTTCACTTTCGGGTAGTGTGGGGTTTGCCAAATTGTTGTCCATAGACCTCGGGGTGGCTGATATGACGATGATGGTTGGTTTTCTTTCAGCTGTTTTTTCTGGGAGCATATTTTGTTGTAGCCACTTTTGACCGAATAGGAGCCCACATTATTGCCCATCCACGCTATTCTGTCCATTGATGAGTTTGAACTGAGTGGTATTGATAGGATCTCGTTGATAACTTGCTCGTCGAACATTTCCTTTAGCTTCGCCACATCCCATTCTTTTTCTTCGGGTACTATCAATTCTGCGACAGTCGTTGGTTCATTTAGATTTGCACCTCCTCCGATCCGGCCTCTAGGTAGCCACACATCTTCCCTTATTCTGATCTGTTTACCATCACCCACCAGCCATCTCGTCTCCGATTCAATCGCTTCCCTTCCTATCAGCAAACTTTGCCAGCCCCATGAGGGGCGACTACCCTTACCAGCTCGCCAAAACTCTCCTTGTGGATAATAAAGACCTTTAACAACTTTTGTCCATAGGGAATTCGGATCCTGAACAAGTCGCCACGCTTGTCTCCCCAGCATAGCCTTGTTGAAAGACACTAAATCTCTGAACCCTAATCCTCCGGTGTCCTTCCTTGTTCTCAAAGATTCCCAGCTCTTCCAATGAATTCCTTTTCGGTCAACGGTTTGTTTCCACCAAAAGCACGCAATTCTTTTTTCTATTGCTTTACAAATAGAGATCGGTATCTTGAAAATAGACATTGCATACTGTGGAAGAGCTTGTACAACTGTTTTGATAAGTACCTCTTTCCCTGCTTTAGTCAACAATTTCTCCTTCCAGCCCTCTAGCTTCGAGTTGACCCTTGCTAGGATCCATGCAAACATATGCTTTTTTGATTGTCCCCAGTCAGACGGAATTCCCAAGTATTTGCCTGTCTTGTCTATAATAGGGACTCGTAGTTGATTTGCCAGGTTTCTCTTTAGAGTTAGTGGACAATTCTGGCTAAAGAAAATACCTGACTTGTTTAAGTTGATGGCACATACGATGCATAACAATCTTGGTTTAGGATATTCGCCAGGTTTTGACATTCCATAATTGTTCCATCCAAGAAAAATATGGCGTCATCCGCAAATAAAAGATGAGAAAGAGTTGGACACCACCTATTTAATTTGATTCCCCTCAGACTTCCATCGATCTTTATGCTCATTAGTATAGATAGCACATTTGCCATAAGAATAAATAAGTAAGTCGAAAGTGGATCTCCTGTCTTATGCCTCGAGATGGCCCATTGCATCGACTCTCCATTAATTTTCACACTAAAAGATACTGTGGAGATGCCTGTTTCACACACTAGACCCATTCCTTGCAGAATCCATTTTCTTCATACACTCACATAAGAAATCCCATTCAACTCGATCATATGCCTTTTGCATGTCTAATTTAAGAAGCTGCTGAGCTTTCTTTTTCCTCTTGCGAATGCGCAGTTGATGTAGCACCTCCTGAACTATCAAGATATTGTCCTGTATTTGTCTTCCACTCACAAAGGCACTCTGTTCTATTGCAATGATTTCCGGAAGCCATAGCTTAAGACGGTTTGCCATTACTTTAGAAATGACCTTATAACTGAAATTACATAAACTGATGGGTCTGTATTGAGAAATATGTTCTGGTGTTGCTACTTTTGGGATGAGAACAATGTGTGTCACATTCAGTTTAGGATCGAAAGTACCCGTAGTGAGAAAGCTATCAACCATCTGGAATACATCTTGCTGAATGTCAGTCCAATAATGATGATAAAATTGCCCACCAAGCCCATCTGGTCCAGGTGCCTTAGTGGCTCCCATTTGAAAAACCGCCTCTTTTACTTCATCCATTGTTACCCTCTTCATCAAGGACTCATTCATTTCTGCATTGACAAGTTGTGGGCATTGATCTAGGACTGGTTGAAAATTTCTAGGACCTTCAGTGGTGTAGAGGGATTGGTAAAACTGGCCAATGTGTCGCTTTAGTGCTTCAGGTTCCCGACACCAATGATCATCATCCATTTTCAGCATTGTGATTCTATTTCGTACCCTCCGCTGGACCGTAGTAGCATGAAAGTATTTGGAATTTCTATCCCCCCACCTTAGCCAATTTATGCGGGATCTCATACTCCAGTACATCTCTTCCTGCCTCCATAATTGTTCAATCCGCTCTTTTATTTGTTTGATTTCCTCCCAGAACTCAGCTCCTTCTGGGCTATTTGTCAGCACAGTAAGTCTTCTCTTTAAAAGTTCTATCTGTTTATGTGCGTTCGAGAATTTCCGTTTACTCCATTCTCCTAATGCACTAGCCACCTTTTGTGATTTTAGAACTACATCTCCCAGTGTGTTATGGTGATCATTCCATGCTTCTTTAACTATATCTCTACATTCTTGGTCTTCTAACCAAAATGCCTCAAAGCGAAACTCTTTTTTCCTTCGGAGGATATTCGGGTGTAGAGTGAGGATAAGAGGACTATGGTCAGAACCTAATGCTGGCAAAGCAACAGCCTCTGCATTTGGAAACTCCACTCTCCATTCTATGTTGCATAACACCCTGTCAAGTCTTTCTCTTACCAGATTTTCCCCCCCTCTGTTATTTGACCATGTATAGGCACACCCCTTACTTTCAATATCCATTAATGCACAGTCATTCAGCACTTCCCTAAAAGCCACCATCCGATAATGATCCATCCCTCGGCCTCCTTCCTTTTCCCAGAAATTAAGAACCTCGTTAAAATCCCCCATGCAAATCCATGGTAGTGAGTTACTATGGTGGATCGCTCGAAGTTTCTGCCATAAACAAATCCTCTTCTGGAAATCAGTAGATGCGTGTAGAAAGGATATTCTCATCAGGGTACCGGAAGTAGGATCCCTACATATAATATCGATCAGCTCGTTTGAATGCTCCTTTACCTCCACCTTTAAGTCCTCATTCCACATTGCTGTTAGTCCCCCTGCCGTGCCAATTGGATCGATAATAAACGACTCCTTGAACTTAAGTTGCTGCCTAACTCTGTCCACCACTGCTTTTCTATTCTTTGTCTCCATTAGGAACACCAATTCAGGTCTATCAAGAGCCACAAGGGCTCGAGATCTTTGGACCGTCGGGCGGACCCCAATCCACGCGGTTCCAGCTCAAAACTTTCATTTATCCCCCGGTGGCTTATTAGGGCTAGCCACCAAAGCCCATTCATGCGCTCCCTTATCTACTTGGATAGGTGTTTCGAGAAGCAGAGTCTCGTCAATTGTATTTGCATCCATCCCCTGTAAATTATAACTCTTCGCCCTCTTCATTTTCTTGGTCGCTGGAGGAATATGGCCCTTCTTGCTCTTTTTGTATGTTGTTGCTGTGCTGTCCAACACTGTTTCTGTCCATGATGAGTCCGAGAGAAGGAGTAGAGGGCCCGTGTCTCTTTTGCCTTTCACGACCTTGGGCTCACTAGCTATACCTTTCCCTTTTAACTTTAGTAATTCTGAAGATTGATCTTCCAAGGGATAGTTCAATTGCTGTTCATAATTATCAGTACTGGTCGGGATCTTCTTAGTGCCAGCCGGTGGAGTTTCCTCAACTATTTCCTGCTCCTCATTTGGTATCTCATCCCCGTAATACATTTTCCAGAAAGGGCTATTTTCCTTTGCTTCCGCTTTCAGCCAAAATCCGAAGTTTCCAGCTACTTCCTCCCCCGGCTTTGGTTCCTCATAAGGGATTTCCTCACAGGTTGTGGCATAATGACCTATTCGGCCACATGAATAGCAATAGTAAGGAAGCCTCTCGTACTTAAAGTCCACCCATATTTGATCATCATCAAAATTCACCAATGCTCCTGGCCATAGGGGGCGTGATAGGTCTAGCATCACTCGCGCTCTGCCCACTTTACACGGACTGCCATCTTTGCCATCTATCTTCAATTCCACCACCTTGCCTATCTTCCCCACCACCTCCAGCATTGTCTTTTCAGTTATTCGAATTATCGGAATTCCCAACACTTGCACCCAAAATGCACAATGAGTAAAGACATGCCTGTGGATAGGTACCTTTGGTTGTAATTTCTGTAGAATAAGCAGGTTCCCTGAGAAACACCAAGGGCTGGCATCCAAGACTCTTTTCAAATCAGCTTCCTCTCTGAAAGTGAACGAAAATAGGCCCGACTGCACTACCTCACACACTACATTTTCAGTTTTCCAAGCCTTCTTCATTGTGGATAAAAAGGCCGGAAAGTTTACATTAGGCCTGGAGAATAGTTTCCCTAGCAATGTGAGATTACAAGCCTTCCATTTGTCCTCAGGAATTTCTTCAAACACGTTGGCTACGAAATCCTCTGACCACATTTGCCCCATTCGTTTACATAGTGCAGCCAACCTACGCTCTTTAACTGATTCATTCTCCATTGCAACCTCTTTCTGTTTTACAGGTGCAAATTCAGGACATCCTTCAAGACTTACCCAGAGCAGGAAAGACGTCAAAACTTACATATACCGAGTGGTGGAGCCGAGAAAAACGTGGATGAAGGGAGCTCGAATACCGCTGCTATCTCTGTTTCACACACCGTTCTTTGCCCAGAAAATCCATAAATTCCAGTCTCCATCCATGCTCGTAAGGGGCTGTTGTAATGAGTGATAACAGATAATGACAGTGAGGAGAGATTACTTTGTGACGATAGGTTCATCCATTTTTTTTGTCGGTGCGCGGGTTGAGGAATTTTTTGTCATCTTGTGTTTCGGGATTCATTGATTTTGGGAAATTTAGGGCTTGGGGATTTAGGGCTGTGGACACACTATCACCATGGATAGAGATGGAGCTCTTCCGAGAGAGAGAGAGACTCTTACGGAGAAGAGGGTCTTGAGTTTCAAGTCAAAGTTCAGAAAGCAAATTTATTATGAGTTGAAAACGCGACTTTACAACTAAATTTGAAGTGACAAGTTATGCGTAGCCTAGTACTCCTAGAATATATTATTTGTAAGTGGCTCATCCGATGAGAACTGTCTACTCTTGCGTTATCCGTCATGAGAACATGTTTGACTCACCTAATGCGCAGGATTTTGTCCGTGCCACTCAATAATTTCCTTATAAAAGAAAGGAGACGACGTGGGTTAGTTATTTAAATTTCTGGGAATAGCATTATTCTGTTATGCAGTAGTTGGATGCAGATGGACTAATGGATCCAACGGATTAAGTCTTTAAGTACTTTCAACTTATCAAGCCAAGATAATGCATCGAAGACTAAAACAAAGAAAATTTTATAGAGGGTGCAGCGCGTACTTGACGAATGCCCTAAGACAAAAAATATCAATTTGCCATCTATAGAGTTAGACCCCTGAACCATTTTATAGGTCACTTGTACTATTCATGTTGCGTAATCGATTGATTACATTGCTAAACTTGCTCTAATCATATGTTCTCATATGCCGTTAACTTTTAATCACGATTGGTGGCGCTATTCCGTATGTACAAAATATTCATCTTGACCTTGGATGGACTCCAATTTGATGAGCTAATCGAACAAGGAACAACTAGTTGACCCGGATTACATTACTCCAAAATGCCTTTAGTCGTTGGACCCTATCACCAAACATTATTCTCCTTGTCTCTCTTATATCATAGACTTTGCAGGGTCTACTTCTATGCTAACGAACTCGCTTTTGCAAGGTCTAATTCTTTTTTTTTTTTCGAACTTTAATCTCTCTCTACTTGGTTTCAAATCAATCCCAAAATTAGAAGAAGAAACGTGGATGAAAGTGACTTATCACACTATCGGCCGCATATGGCACTGAATCTAATATCGCATGCGCAGAAGGTGAGGCTAAAAATTAAAGTAATTACTATTAATTGTATTTCAAATTTGCAATTAACTGACCTCAGCTCGATTTGGTTTCGTATTGAGCTGTGAAGTTACTCGGCTGATTACAACAATTGAATTTAGTCCGCGTGCACAAGCCTTCTGAAGGATAGAACCCAGACACCCACGACGACTGACTCAGTAGATTCCGTGCTTGTGCTTAGAATGTCTCGTTCTGGATGTCCAGATGATGGACCGAAAGTTCTGTCAATGATAGTCGCCCATTCGACAAGGACCCCAGCTTCTACTGTCGGTCAAAACTTTCATATTTTTTGGATTTTAACTTGACCTATATGATCTTGAAACATCTGTTTAGACACAGGATCAAAAGACTATTCATTTCCCTCCTGATCGGCAATTACACCGAGTGGTTCAAACTAAAAAAGTAGTCATCAAATGTGACATCAAGTTGTCGTTTTATGCAACGAGTTTGCTTCAAGAACACTACTTTCCTAGACAACAGTGGTTCTTGATCACCAAATTTGCTAACCAACCCTATCTTTTCTCCAATTAACAACCTCAATCTGTGTGTCGCGTGATCCCTGTTGTAATCACTGTATAAATACCATTGTCAAGTCCTTCACGATTCATCAGGAAGCACTAGTCCCGTGTGACTTTTTCAAAATCTACTCAGAAAAAGATCCGAGTATGGCATCCCTAGTTGCTCTCGTCTCTGCTTTTCTCATCCTTCAAATTCTCTCTCCTGTCGACGCACTAAGTACAAACTACTATGACCACACTTGCCCCCAGCTCGAGGCTACGGTCACGGCTGCTGTCAAGCAAGCCATGATGAATGACAAAACTGTTCCGGCTGCACTCTTGAGGATGCACTTCCACGACTGCTTCATTAGAGTATACCTATTTCTCTACCTCTCCTTCTTAACCTTGGTCTTTCTTTCCATCTTTGTATAGTAAAACCTGCCCATACGGATTCCTGATTCGTATGGTTAGTTGGGTATTCCATCGATCCGGATTGATCCCCTTATTTAAGGCTCCATGTCATAAAACAATGTATTTTACTCCATTGATGATCACTTCCTCATGTATAGCTTAGGTTATATATGTGGACTTCTATGATGTATGTTGGCTTCTTTATGAAAAATAGGGGTGTGATGGTTCTGTTCTGCTGAACTCAACGGGAGGCAACACAGCAGAGAAAGATGGGCCTCCCAATATCTCACTGCATGCCTTCTACGTTATCGACAATGCGAAGAAGGCAGTGGAAGCACTGTGCCCCGGTGTTGTCTCCTGTGCAGACATCTTGGCTCTCGCTGCTCGCGATGCTGTTGCTCTGGTTCGTCCTCATAATTAGAATATGTCAATCTATATTGTGGTCATTTCGACTTGTGCGGTTCACTATTGCAAGAGGAAAAAGTAAAATAAACTTCCAACTCATGATGAATTTTCTTTTCTATGTGATGTTCTCGGTGTATAGTCTGGAGGACCCACTTGGAATGTGCCAAAAGGGAGGCTAGATGGAAGAACATCAAAGGCAAGTGACACCAGGCAATTACCAGCCCCCATCTTCAACATCTCTCAACTCCAACAGAGTTTCTCCCAGAGAGGCCTTTCCATGGAAGATTTAGTGGCTCTATCAGGTAAGACATTACACAAGCGTTTGGTAAAACTTTTAAAAGTTAAAAGGTTTGAATGGGTCAACATTTTTTCGCCTAGATTTGATTGCGATTTCAACTATGAAAAAGATTATATTTGCCTACTTTGCACTATCCATTCACAGGATACTTTTTTGACATGACCACTTAGTTTTTAATCGCATCATCACAGGATGTGATTTGGCAGCTACGCCGTGTTACCGTCATGTAACATTACTTTTATCCGCATGCATGCAGGAGGCCACACGCTGGGATTCGCTCACTGCTCATCGTTCCAAAACAGGATACACAACTTCAGCCCCACCACCGACGTGGACCCATCGCTGAGCCCATCCTTCGCGGCGAACCTACGCAACGTGTGCCCGTTGGGCAACACGGCAAACAATGCCGGATCGACGCTGGACTCAACCACCACCACCTTCGACAATGTCTACTTCAAGATGCTGCGTCAGGGCCAGAGCATCTTCTCTTCGGATCAAGCCCTGCTCACGAACCCGCAGACCAAGGCCTTGGTCTCCAAGTTCGCGAGCTCGCAGCAGGAGTTCAATAAGGCCTTCATCCAGTCCATGATCAAGATGAGCAGCTTGACCGGCGGCCAAGAGATTAGGCTCGACTGCAAAGTGGCTCGTTAGATACGTCTTATTTGACTTTAGTGTGCTTTCGTGTGTGTGAGAGAGAGAGAGAGAGAGAGAGAGAGAGAGAGAGGAAGATGAAAGAATATTTTTATTTGGAGAAAATAAGGTAAGGTTTATTAATGTGGGTGTCGATTTGAATAATTTGGGTTAGACTCTTGCTGTTGTGTATTACACCATTGAAAGTGAAGGGTGACCAACAGAGATGGAGCTATTAAGAGTGGTTAATAATTTGTTGATAGCTTGGTTGTCGAGTTTCAGATGTGATTCGTAGGTTCTGCATTTGTATTTTCCCAATCATATTTATGAAGGGTGTTGTGCTCAACTTGTTTTTTTTTTTTTTTGGTGGTCTTTCTGTCAGATGAGAAAGTGTATTTTAATCATATTATTAAAAAAACGTGATTGATTAGTATATCATAGAGTAATCTGTGTATTACGGGAAATGCTAAGACTTTTCTTGGACCTAAAAGAAATTACAAGATTAGATTGACGAAACGTGGTGTATCCATAGCAGCAATACTTTTTAGGGTGCAGTAGGACCATGCCCAAACAGAAACTATATCATTAAGAAGAATAAATATTTTGTAATATGTTGTCCTAGGAAACAAGCTTATTCTAGTAATTGCAAATATTTCTCTGCGATTAACGCAATAATTTACTGGCTCCCATGGGTTAAATCCAGGCCTCCTCAAATGAGCCCATCATGTAAATAGCCCAACAGAAGTAGAGATCTTTCGATGCTTTCTATCAATTGACAATAGAGTCAACGATTTAAGGATGGATTGATCCCCGGTAGAATCGAAATCTACCCAACTAGACTAGTTCCACATTCTAGTACCTGAGAACCTAGCCGGGTCACCCTAAAACAGTTTTAGAACTGAACCAGTAGATTCCAACGTCACCTCTAGATCCGGGAAGTGGGTCTTTTTTTTTTTCCCTTTCCAGTATATTAAACGGCTAACCCTGTACACAGTACAGTACTTTCGGGGAAAAAGAAGAAGGAAATATTGTCCAACACCTGTAGTTACAGAACTGGGAATAATATCAACCCAACAACCTCAAATAGAATATTTGCATTCGAAGATTTAGGTTAGCTGACTTCAACGCTTGGTTCAATCTCCTGAGTGTATCCGCTCTTCTTAGTATATCGGATGACTGAGAATCATCAGTTAGCTTAGTATATCCAGGTTGCTCGCTTATATCTAGTGAAGTATAATTTTCTTCGAACTTCTTTTTCATTGATTCCTCTCCTTGACGAGAGTTTTTGTTGTAAACTTTGCTCATTGTGGAATATTCAAGAAAGATTCTTTCATTTGATTTCTCATCGAGTGCTAAATATTTAAAGTGCCAAAATTTAGTACAAGTGGACACTTGAGTGTTAAAATTTTAAAAAGAGTAACTTAAATGCCAAAATTAGAGAAGAGATGAATACTTAAGTACCAACGGCGAAAATTTACTGTCAAATTGCTAACGTGACATTCTCCAGCAACATTTTTTTACTGACATGGCAATTATTTAATATATATATCCACATGAACAAGGCGAACGACATCACACCATCCATACAAGTAGAGGCGAACACTAAACAATGTCATTTTGGTGTGATTGATAAGTGACGTTGCTTAGCGTATTTAATCAAGCATTGTTTCATGCTCATCATCTTTCTCACACTTGATTCTTCACACTTGGTCGCCATTCTCACTAAGGCTCTATTGCTGCTTGCAGTTCACTCACGGTCGCTCATTGGTTGCCGTCGTCGCTAAGGTTCAAGTGCTGGTGCAAGCTAGTGCAAGCACTAGCACCTTACACTAGCACACTACCTCCACAGTGGTGGTTGGCGGTGGCAATTGGTGGTTGGTGGTCATGGTGGTTTTGGGAATTTTGGCCGATTTAGGGTTTTTAATTTAGGGGACAATGGAGATGATGTCATTCTGCACATTGATTATTGAATAGACATTTTGACAAGCCACGTAGACCATTTTTACTATTAAAATAAAGTTACGTTGGATTTTTGGTTAGTCCAGTTGGAGTTGACACTTAAGAGTCCATTTTATTTTATAAAAAAAAAAATGACACTTAAGTGTACCTTTGAAAGTTTTGACATTTAAGGATGCGTTTGGTAACGTTTCTATTCCGGAAAGTAATTTTTGAACATAATTTTTTTTTTTTCTGTTCGAGGGAACAATTTATTAGCATAAAAACGTATTTGGTAACTGTAAAAAATTTCTACTCCAGGAATAGAAACGCGTTTGGTAAACTTGCATAATTTTTTTATTTCTTTTAATTTTTAAATATTTTTATTATATTTTTCCTTTTTTTTTTTTTCCTTTTTCTTTTTCTCTTTGGCTGATCGTTGGTCATCGCCATGGCCCGCGACAAGCTGGGAGGCGTTTGGTGAGCTTGCTGGAGGCCAGCCTGGCCTTGGCGAGATTGCTGTTGGCCAGGCAAGCCTCGCCAAGCCACCAATGAGGCTTTGCCTCGCCCAGGCGACGCGAGGTCGGCCTCACCCTGGCCTGGCGAGGCCTGGCCTCGCGCCGGCTGGAGAGGCTGAGCCTCGCCGTGGCCACGTGAGACTCGGCCTTGCCGAGCTGTCGCCAAGTGATGTCGTCCTGGAGGTGGCCCGGCGAGGCTCGGCCTCGTCGGTGGCTAGGCGAGCTCGACCTCACCCAGCCTAGGCGAGGCTGAGCCTCGTGCGGCCATGGCGAGGCTTGGGCCGATGAGCCTCGTTGTGGCTTGGCTTCTCCAAGGGTCGGCGACGCTCCGGCGTGGTCACCGGCAAAATGAAGAAGAAGAAGAAGAAGAAGAAGGCCTCGTGCGGCCATGGTGAGGCTTGAGCCTCGTCGTGGCTTGGCTTCTCCAAGGGTCGGCGACGCTCCGGCGTGGTCACCGGAAAAAAGAAGAAGAAGAAGAAGAAGAAGAAGAAGAAGAAGAAGAAGAAGAAGAAGAAGAAGGCCTCGTGCGGCCATGGTGAGGCTTGAGCCTCGTCATGGCTTGGCTTCTCCAAAGGTCGGCGACGCTCCGGCGTGGTCACCGGCAAAAAGAAGAAGAAGAAGAAGAAGAAATTGTGTTCTGGGGAACATAAATAAAAATTTGCCAAACAAGGCTTAAGTGTTCATTCGTGCCAAATTTTGGTACTTGTAGTGTACTTTTGTCTTACTCATCAAATTAAACAACTAAGTTTGGTTTTTAAAATAAAAACACCACAAGTGCCATAATTTGAAGTTACGACCGACAACAATGCAGTTTATCTTAAATAAGTTGGATGCCTTACAATCCACAAGGTAAGGATAACAACTTTGTCCTCATCGAGTTTGTCCTTAATTAGTTGGATGCCTTACCTATGTGTATGTATAACTTTGCTTATCAAACTGATCCCGAAAGATTTATTTATTAGGTGATTGTCATCCCCGACAACAACCTCCATGACCTTTGTATTCAATCGTATAACCCATATGCCATGTTGCAACATAACTATCATTTAGAAAAACTATGCATACTTGAGTTGCCAATCCATTCAACTGGAATTGTTGAAGGACGTTCAGAGGGTAGGATCTCCACAAAGCCATCGGAGCTATCGAAAGAATATGGCATGTTTTTAATTCCCATCAGGCCTACGTCGAGTCGTTGGCTTCCCATTGAAGGACAAACTCCATTTCTTCCGACAACCCCACTCCTCCCCAAAATGTACGTGGTAAGCCACTCACTAAATATAAGAACATATATGCCTAGTAGCTAACTTCAATAAGTCCTTCGAGCAAAATCAATCACTAACTTTCTGTGATTTTGTTCTGATTAAAAGGAATATTGTTGAAAAATTTTAATGTGCACATCGCAAAAAAAAGAAGAGGAAAAATTGCTATAAAAGGTTCATCATGCATTTATCCTTCTCTTTATGTTACATACATGACACATCTACTATGGCGAAATTTTGTTTCATATGTAATGGTAATCAACTATGCCAATATTTGTCATTTATATGGTGCGATATCATTGTATTGTTAGGGGATTGATTTTTTTAATAAAATCCAATTGACTTGGATTATAAAATATATAAATATTGTATGTTATTTTTTATACCGATGTATTTTCTTGAGTTGATAATACTTACCATTTTATGACGAAATTTATCTTCCTCCAAGCATCCCCATATTCTTTTTGTGAATTGAATAATTCTCAGCTAAAGGGAAAAAACAATGGTGCTAGTTTCCTATAAAATCTTGCAAGTAAAAAGACTTACTTGAGAACCTCTCTTAATTTGCAAAAATGTCACAATCTTCCCTTCCTGTTGAAAGAAAAGAGGAGTAGGTTTAAGGATATTGCTTAAGGAGGGGAGGGGGAGGGGGGGGGAGGGCAATGGCCCTTGATTAGACATAAGCTCTCCCAAGTTCATATTTCATGCAACGTGTGAACTTCATTTTAAATCTTGATTAAGCTTGAGGGATTCTAGGAATAGCCACTAACATTTTGAGGTTAACTAACTAAAAACCAAACAAGGCACAACAGTTTTGTCTACTTTTCTATGCAACTAGAGATTTTTTAAACTTGGGGACTTGATTGCACTAATTATTTAATTAGTGTCTTTCGGTACCTCTAACTTGGTTTGGCTTTTTTGACCAATTATGAATCTAGAAGTACATCAAAATCGCTAAGTGTCCATGCAAATGCTGTTGAGGTGTTTATTATGATCTTAAGGGTTCTCCTAACCATTCTAATAAGGAAAAGAACAAATAATATATAGAAAGTGCAGGAATTAAATATCCAAGTATTGAAAAGGCTTAAAGTAAAATATGAGAATGAAAACCCAATACTCATCGCACAGATAATACACATGGCCACGTTATAAAACCTAGGACATGATCCCTTATGAGCTAAATTCACATTGAGTTCAATTTCTTACCTAAAAAATTCAATTTCTTACCTAAAAAATTAATTTCCAAAACTAAACTCATATTAAAGATAAACACCAAAATCCCTACACAAAAGGTCGTGTTAAATAAATAAAACTAGGCTACATCTAATACTAAAACTTGAAAAACTCTAATAAAGATCGATTTCGAAACATTTTCTGATTTTTTAACATTTTTCGAATTTATATTTATTAAAATTTTCTTAGCATTTTTTTAAGAAAAAAAATTTAGGCCCGGCCCGACCATGGACTGATCTGATCTCACGGGTCGGGGCAGTAGACAAAAATTGGGCCATAATAAGAAGTCCAGACACTAGGATATTTAAACTCAATACCGAGTAAACTCAGCCCAATCCATCAATGACCCGAAGCCCCCATCAAAGCAGATCAAGCCCGACTTATCAAGACAAAACCGACTGAAGCCCTAATCAATTAAAATTGGATCAAACCCAAACCCAGCAATATCTCATAGCCTAACTAGACCCATTTTTCTTACCATTTTCCTTTTTTTCTATTTTATTTTTCTTAATGGGCCCTTTATATTGCGTTTTCTCTACTTCCGCTCCTTTTAACTCCCGATCCGCCGTGTTCTTCCCAGAAACTAGCGACCATCCCCCACCCCATCCCCACCCCAAACCACCCCCTCCCTCCACGGGCCAATCGGACTCCATCTCCGGCTGTGCTAGACCTTCATCTCCGACCACCATCGTCCATCACTTACCATAAATCAGTCTAACACCACCGGGCCATCACTAACCACCGCCTTGATTTGCTGCTGGAAAACCAAGTTCACCTCCGACGACCACCATCAGGCCAGCCATACGTCGTGTTCAACAGAGAGAACACAGCACATGTCAAACGAATACAAAGACGCAGCAACTTCATTATTCATGAAAATCAAGCCTAACAACTTAGGATCAAACAAATCGCACCAAGCGCCAAATCACACCAAGCGCTTGGCATTGAAGAAGAAAAAAAAGGAACCGAAAAAAAAAAAAAAAAAAAAAAAAAGGAAAAAGGAAAAATATCTCTTTGATTTTTTCTTCTTTGCCCATGTACCTTTAGCAAGTGTCCCCAAAAACGAATGGATTAAGAATACTAAAAACCCAAAATTGTTATACATGTGTCTCAAGCTAATTTTTTTTTTATCATAAAAACTCCAAAATGGTACATCTTTGATAAATTTACCTCATGTTAGCTTTTGTTAAATTTTACAGCCAAACTGCTAAGTTAGATGGCATGTGACCTTTGACGAATGTTCCAGTTTAAAATTTTACTCTCAATTTGTCATAAGTATACAAGTTTATGATTTTTAATAGAGAGTAAATTTGTCATAAATATATTAGTTTGAGACTTTTGGTAATAAAAAAATTAGTGAAGAGTAGATTTTTTTTACAAATGTACTAATTTAGGATTTTTGATTGCCAAAAAATTAATTTAGAATAAATTTTTCACAAATATATTAGTTCATGGTTTTTGTGATCAGGTTATCTTATTTTCTGTCCTTTTTCTGCCACCTCCTCCGTTCAGGCTCCAAAATCTCTTTTTAACGAGAGAGTCACCCTTTTCACTTAAAAATGAAGAAGAGAAATTTGAGTTTTTATTTGGTCAGTGAGAACTTTGATTTTCAAGAGGACCCTTTTTATTTTGCACGGCCGCCAACCTCCTCTTTAAAATAGGTTTTTTTTTTTTTTCTTCTTTAGAGTTTTTCTTACCCTGATCCAGTGTGGGCCTTCCTTCTCATTTAAGTTCTATGAGCCATGGGATCCATGAAGTAATGGGCTATACTAATTTCTTTAAATCAAAATAGTGGGCTTGATAAGCTAGGCTCTTTTTTTTTTTTTTTTTTTGGTTAGAAAGGTAATATTATTATTACTACCGAAAAGTAGAAGGAGCGTTTTGCATAATATCGAAGGACAACATTTCACGCAAAAACAAAGGAGGATTAATAACCCAATCTGTAGGTAGCGAACCAGCTTGATGGGCCTTCGTGGCCCAGTCCGCAACCTTGTTCATTTCCCTCTTGCAATGGACGATCCTGAGATTAGGGCAACATTGAAGCAGCATCGTGCAGTCTTCGAGCAAAGATATGATCTCCCAAGGTGGCAGTTCATGGTTACGCATCGCCTCAACAAGAACTGAGCAATTAGTTTCCAAGGTCATTCGATCTGAGTTTTTGCCCGTGTTCAGCAAGAAGTGGAGCGTGTGGTTTAACGCCATTGCCTCTGCTTGCAGGGCCGAGGAAACGACCACCGATCGAGCAAAGCCATTGATTAAAAAGCCTGACGAGCTTTGACAAACACAGGCGATCGATGCTTCTCTGTTATGAGGCTGGTAAGTTGCATCAATATTGAGTTTCATTTCTCCTTGATCTAGCGGATGCCAAAACGAATGCTGATCTGGTTGCTGTGTTCCCTATCTCTGTTTCTACCGAGATGGATTTCGATTTGCTATGGTGCTGGCTATGGCTGTTTGCACTATGTGGTGCGGTTGGGGTTGCTGCTAGTGAAATATGTAGTTATTGCGGGCCTTCCAAATGTGTCAGAGGATGGATGCGATCGTTTCCAAGTCAGGTAAGTCACCTTTGTGTTCTGTTAAGCTGACCAGCCATGCTTCTACCCGATTTACTCCTTTGATATGATGCTGGATGTTGATTTCTGGATGTTCCCATATTTGTTGTGTATGATGCTCACTTTAGTATTAGAATTTTTCACCGGATCACTTAAGTGCCTAATAAGAGAAAAAACAATTACTTAAGTGCTAACGGTGAGAAGTACACGTGGCTTTTATAATTAAAAATTTCATATGTCTTGCTATATTATTGAAAAATATTCTAGTACACGTGGCATTTCCACGTGATGTGCTTGACACTGAAGTGATTGCTTTTTAACAACAATTGACACTAGAGTGATTACTTTAAATAAAATTGAGCATTCAAATGATCACTATTTATAACTTTTAAACGATGTCATTTAAGGATTATATGAAATTAATAAAATATAATTACATTGGATTTTCGAGGACCCAAATTGGAGTTGGCACTTAAGTGATCATTTTAAAAAAAATAACACTTAAATTATTTGAAAAAAAATTTTGGTATTAAATTGAACACCGTACACAAATTTGACACTACATGTGTCTTTCTTCCTTAGGAAAACTATGGGAGAAGTACACTATCAGTGCCATAAGTTGTGTATAGCGCTCACTTTGGTATCAAAAGTTTATGTTGGATCACTTAAGTGTCAAATCGGAGGAAAAACGATCACTTTGGTGCCACCGACGAGAGATTCCATCCAAAATGATTATATGGCTTTTATATTTAAAAAAAAATCAATAAGGCCTTTAAACGACGTTGTTTTTTGTCTTCCTTAGAAAACAATATCGTTTTTCCATCCTAAGTTGATGGCCTCGAGAAAACGACGTTGCACAACTCATTTGGGTTATTTATTTATTTATTTATTTTTAATTTGGGGATTGAAATTAGGGTTTTTGTCCGATCCTCGCCCAACATCGGCCGCCGTTGCTCGGTCTCTGTCGCTCGGCCTCCGTCGTAGTAGCACCGTGTCCTAATCATGGTGACATTTTACCAGCTTCAACATCCTCAAAATTTTTTTAGCAGGGACCACATCCAGTAGCTTTGAGTGGGCGTGGAAGGCGAGCCTTTGGCAGCTCTGGCCTTTGATCATGAGCCAGTGGCGGCACACAAGGGAGCACTGGCTTGGGTCGCTGGAGCCTAGGTACTGAGAGACGCAGGCTAGACACTTGTCGGAGAGATCAGAGATGGAGAGGGAGAGATAAGGGGTGGCGCACTCGTTGGCGGCCTCCCCGAGCATTGGCCAGGTCACGGCCTTCGACTTGGCCACCGAGTGGCTGTCCTCGGGGTTGGGGTCGGGGTCAGGGTTAGGGTCGGAGCCGTGACCGCCGAGCATGGGGCCGTTGAGGACGACAACTAGCCCATCGCCGTTGGCTTATCTTCTCTCTCTCTCTCTCTCTCTCTCTCTCTTTCTCTTTCAATTTAGGGATTTAAGGTTTTGAATTGGGGGAGAGACACGTTTTGTTGTTTAAATACTAATTGTACTCTTCGACGAGCCACATCAGCTTCAAAAATTAATAAAAAAGCGCTACGTCGGATTTCCGACCAACTATATCGGAGTTGGCAATAAAATGATCATTTTTCGAACTTTTTGGCACTTAAGTGATCCGAAAAAAAACTTTTGGCACCAAAGTGAGCACCGTACACAACTTATGACACTAATAGTGTACTTATTCCGGAAAACTACTCAAATTAGCAAACCAACTCAAACTAGGAAGCCTATTTAAATTGAGAAAATCTGTGCAATTGTTAGCAAAATCACTACAAGTGTGAAGGCAAACTTCAATCAAAACATTTCAAACTAGACTTAAATCAAAACAAGACTTATAATTACATCTACTTAAAGTCCGCATTGAAATGAATTACAACCAAGACAATCAAGGTGAAAAATAAGACAGGTTATAATATTAATCCAAAGCACACTAATCGCAAATTGAGATCAAACACAGGAGATTCATGCTCTTAAAAGAAAACATTCAAACAAGAAATCGTGCTGTGTTCTTGGTTTGAAGTTGCGAACACACTTGGCAAGATAGACGTTGGGCCCAAGTCAACGAACAATCTCTTTACTTCCGCTCCTTTAACTCCCAATACGTTGTGTTCTTCCTAGAAACTGGCGACGCCCCTCCTGATCGGACTTCATCTTTGGTTGCGCTAAACCTTCATCCCTAACCACCATCATCCATCACTTACCATATATCAGCCTAACACCACCGGGCCATCACTAATCACCACCTTGATTTACTGCCAGAAAACCAAGTTTACCTCTGACGACCACCATCATGTTGGCCGTTCGTCGCTTTCAACGGAGTAAACACGGCACATGTCAAATGAAATACGAAGACGCAATAACTTAATTATTGATGAAAATCAAGCCTAACAACTTACGACTAAACGAATCGCACCAAGCACTTGGTGTTGAAGAAGACAAAAGGAAAAATATGTCTCTGCTCTTTTCTTCTTTGCCCGAGTACCTTCGGCGAGTGTCCCTAAAAATGAAAGGGTTATTAACACTAAAAACCCACAATTGGTACACATGTGTCCCAAATGAATTTTTTGATCACCAAAAATCCCAAAATGGTACATTTTTGACAAATTTAACTCATGTTAGTTTTCGTTAAATTTTACAATGAAATTGCTGAGTTGGATGATATGTGACCATTGACGAGTGTCTTGGTTTAGAATTTCACTCTCTGTTTGTCATAGGTATATTGATTTGTGATTTGTAACGGAGGATAAATTTATCATAAATGTACCAGTTTTTGGTTTTTGATGGTAAAAAAATTAATTAAAGGTAAATGTCATAAGTGTACTAATTTATGATTCTTGATGATAAAAAATTAATTTAGAATAAATTTGTCATTAATATATTAATTTATGGTGTTTTGTGATCAAACTATTTTTTTTCCTTCCCTTTTTGTGCCACCTCCGCAATGTCCAAGTCCCTTTTTAATGAGAGAGCCACCGTTTTTTCACTTAAAAAAAATAAAAATAAAGAGAACTTTGATTTTTTTTTTTTTTTTTGGCTGGTGAGAACTTTGATTTTCACGAGGACCTTTTTTTCCTTTGCACAACCACCAACCTCCTCTTTAAAATAGGTTTTTTTTTTTTTTTTTCTTGTTTAGAGTTTTTCTTACCCTTGATCCATAGTGGGCTCTCCTCATTTAAGTTCTATGAGCCATGGGTATCGTGAACTAATGGGGTATATTAATTGCTTTAAATCGGAATAGTGGGCTTGATACTTTAGGCTTGGATGAATTGGATTGAATGTTCAGGCCTGTGTGAATTGACTAGGCCCAAAGAATCAGATCAGATTCAATTTCATTCATTTCTTTTTTCTTTTAAAGTTTGATTTCGTCGGTAAAACTTGAGATGTCAACATGATTTATATGGTTGTGTTTGGCCACCAATCCCCTTGACTCACTTCTTTTTCGATCAATACATGCCATCTCTCTTTCACACATGCATGTGTAGAGGGGGTGGAGAGAGGGAGAGAAGGGAGGGGGGAGAGAACAACCGATGAGTTTTTATTTTAATGTCACAAGAGATTTATGGATTTTCATTTTTTTTCAAGGAGCTTCTTGCGCATCCCTTTTTCCTCAAGATCTCCAACAAAACTTGTTCCTTGTGTGCAGTGGCAATTACAGGTAGAGTCATCTTGACACTCACAACAGCTTACTGGACCGCATTCTGAATCAATAACACATGACTGTACTTCCATGCTTCGCATACCTGCCATATAACATCAATCATCAATCAGTAAACATCTTTCTTATTCTTATTCGTGGAGAGAGAGAGAGAGAGAGAGAGAGAGAGAGAGAGAGAGAGAGAACCGATGGCAATTAGCAAAAACGTGAGCAACATAATGGATGTGGATGGTTTCACCATTGCTCCCAAGTCAAAAGGGCTTTTGCAGGGATAATATGTTAATGGTTTTGCTAAGGAGAAATACTTTAGTGATCTATTTGTTTCACTATGCTTGTAATATCAAGGTATATATAAGTCCAGCCACTAACGATGTTTAGAGAAGCTAATTTGTAATTGCCAAATAATTAAAATCATATCTTCTCTTTCATATCCCTTAATGTGTAATTACCCAATCGGTTTCTTCACCAACTATAAAATATCGACATTGCATTTTATACATATCCAACTTTATTAGCATTAACCAACAAGTTAATAAAGTTGATACCAATATCAGGGTATATATATGCCAATAAAGTTAGTACCAATATCAGGGTATATATAAGTCTAGCCACTGACGATAATTAGAGAAGTTAATGTGTAATTGCCCAATATTTAAAAACATATCGTCTTTCATATCCATTATTGTGTGATTGCCCTATATGTTTCTTCACCTATAAAACATTGACTTTACATTTTAAACATATCCAACTTTGTTAGCATTAACCATCAAGTTATTAAAGTTAATGGCAATAAAATAATATTTAAGCCATGCTAGGTTGACCATGCCAACTAATTGTTAATTATTTCAAATCTTGACGTCTTAGAAAATATTTCCCAAAAATGTCACATTTTTAGGGAAACAAACGAAATTGAAGTTTCCCAAATCATGAAATAATCTTAAAGAAGGAAACTTACTCAAATTAGAAGTCTATTAAAATAAAAATAAATAAATAAATACATAAACTAGGAACAAACCAATTTAAATTAGGATACCTATTCAAATTACGAAATCTATTTAAATTAAGAAGGCTATTCAATTTGGGAAACTTACTGAAATTAGAAAATCCGCTCATATTAGGAAACCTACTTAAACTAATTAATTTATTCAAATCAGGAAACGTACTCAAATTCGGAAGCCTACTCAAGTCAGGAACCTACTTGAACTTGGCAACCTACACTAATTAGGAAACCAACTTAAGCTAGGAAATCTACTAAAATTAAGAAACTTATTCAAATTAGGAAACTTACTTTAGGAAATCAACTTAAATTAGGAAAGCAACTTAGAATAGGAAGCCTATTCAAATTGGATAACCGACTTGAATTAGAAAGCATACTCAAATTGGGAAACCAACGTAGACAAGGAAAACTACTAAAATTAGAATTAATTAATAAATAAACACACTAGGAAACAAGCTAATTTAAATTAGGATGCCTATGCAAACTAGAAATCTATTTAAAGTAAGAAGGCTATCCAAATTGGGAAATTAAACTAGAAAATCCACTCAAATTAGGAAACCTACTTAAACTAATTAAGTTATTCAAATTCGTAAACATACTCAAATTGGGGAGCCTATTCAAGTTAGGAAACCTACTTGAACTTGGCAACCTACACTAATTAGGAAAAGGGAAAATGTCACAAAGAATCCCTAAACTTCCACTTAATGTGCAATCTCATCCCTAGACTTTTAATTTGTTCAATTTGATTCCTGAATTATCGATAAATGTCCGATCTAGTCCTTGACTATCTAAAAATTGTCCAATTTCATCATTCCGTTAGTCAAAGTTAACGGAATTGGCTTACATGGCTTTTAGTATCTTAAATATAAAATAAAAAAGGACATGTGGAATATCCACATGGAAATTACCTTTAAAACAAGTTAAATTATGGCCACCGTCCAAAAAAGAGATACAAAACCACTTCTTCTCTTTGCGTTTGTGATCAGTGCTCTCATCTCCAATTGACCCCTAATTTGTTTTCCTTTTTAAAGATATATATTGACTCATAATTCTAATAATCCAACTTAGTTCCGTGTCATCAATTAATGCTCCGCGTCATCACTTAATGGCTTGAACAAATGGAAGGACTAGATGGAACATTTGTTAATAGTTCATGGACTAAATTGAGCAAATCGAAAGCTCAGGGATGAAATTGAACATTAGATTAAAGTTTAGGAACCATTTTGTGACATTTTCCCTTAGGAGAACAGCTTAAACTAGGAAATCTACTCAAAATAAGAAACTCATTCAAATTAGAAAACTTACTTACTCTAGGAATTCTATTTAAATTGGGAAAACTATTTAGATTAGAAAGCCTATTCGAATAAGCTTACCTACTTAAATTAGAAAACATACTCAAATTAGGAAACCTATACATAGGAGGAAAGCAACTTAGATTAGGAAAATGGCAGAAGAACATTAGAATTTTAAAAGTTGTGTACCATACTCACTTTAGTATCAGAAGCTTTCGCTGAATCACTCAAATGCCATAAGTTCCAACATCGAGATATTCCGGTCCAAAATAAATATGAGGCTATACGACTTGCTCTATTACTTAAAAAAATTCTACTACATGTGACATTTTCGCGTGATGTGCTTGGCATTGAAGTGATTACTTTTTAATAACAACTGGCACTAGAGTGCTTACTTTAAATAAAATTGGGCACTCAAATGATCACTATTTATAATTTTTAAACGATGTCATTTAAGGGTTATATGAAATTAATAAAATATAGTTATATTGGATTTCTAACGACCCAAATTGGAGTTTGCGCTTAAGTGATCGTTTTTTAAAAAAAGTGACACTTAAATAAACCAAAAAAACTTTTGATATTAAAGGGAGTGCTGTACACAAATTTGACACTACTTGTGTCCTTCTTCCCTAGGAAAACTACTCAAATTAGCAAACCAACTCAAACTAGGAAGCCTATTTAAATTGAGAAAATCTGTGCAATTGTTAGCAAAATCACTACAAGTGTGAAGGCAAACTTCAATCAAAACATTTCAAACTAGACTTAAATCAAAACAAGACTTATAAATTACATCTACTTAAAGTCCACATCGAAATGAATTACAACCGAGGCAATCAAGGTGAAAAATAAGACAGGTTATAATATTAATCCAAAGCACACTAATCGCAAATTAAGATCAAACACAGGAGATTCGTGCTCTTAAAAGAAAGCGCTCAAACAAGAAATCGTGCTGCGTTCCTGGTTTGAAGTTGCGAACACACTTGGCAAGATAGACGTTGGGCCCAAGTCAACGAAAATCTCTTTACTTCCCCTCCTTTAACTCCTAATACGTCGTGTTCTTCCTAGAAACTGGCGACGCCCTTCCTGATCGGACTTCATCTCCGGCTGCGCTAGACCTTCATCCCTGACCACCATTGTCCATCACTTACCATATATCAGCCTAACACCACCGAACCATCACTAATCACCACCTTGATTTACTGCCAGAAAACCAAGTTCACCTTTGACAACCACCATCACGCTGGCCGTTCGTCGCTTTCAACAGAGTAAACACGGCACATGTCAAATGAAATATGAAGATGCAATAACTTCATTATTGATGAAAATCAAGCCTAACAACTTACGACCAAACGAATCGCACCAAGCACTTGGTGTTGAAGAAGACAAAAGGAAATATATGTCTCTGCTCTTTTCTTCTTTGCCCGAGTACCTTCGGCGAGTGTCCCTAAAAATGAAAGGGTTATTAACACTAAAAACCCACAATCGGTACACATGTGTCCCAAATGAATTTTTTGATCACCAAAAATCCCAAAATGGTACATTTTTGACAAATTTAACTCATGTTAGTTTTCGTTAAATTGCTAAGTTGGATGATATGTGACTGTTGACGAGTATACCGGTTTAGAATTTCACTCTCTATTTGACATAGGTACATCGATTTGTGATTTGTAATGGAGGATAAATGTCACATCTCAATTTTCCAATTCTATTTTCAATAAATTGAGATGGCATTTCATCTTTGCACATATAGTTCTTTTCCTTGAGTCGGCCACTCATGTGAAAACTAGTTTATCAGGTGAAGCCGTTAAGAAATTCTAATGCATCAGACTCGAGAATTTGACTAGGAAGCAACCTTTCGACTGAGCTAATTTGCAAGGGTCATTACGGCACAATTAAAAAAAAAATCGACTAAAGACCAGAGATAGGTCGACTCGACAAAGGCATGTGATCAAGTGTGGGTGATTCCACTAGATTGCATAATTCTTATCGATTGGCACTGGACTGGCTTTTCTGTCGTTTGGGTATCCTGTGTCCGTATTTGAAACCTTGAGGTTACCACGACAATCGAGAGTCGCCAATGTGTAAAAAATGTACATTGTGGCTTGATCAACCACATGTCAAATGCATAAAGATTTCTAAAAGCTACCCGGTAGATCAAGACGTGCTAATATTGTGCTAGAGTGAAATCAACCGTGAATTTGAGATCGAATTCAGAAATTGGAAATCCGGGTGTGTCACAAATCATTTTAGGATCATTAACTCATCTTCGGAAGATTTTTCATGCAATCAGAGTTTTTCAGCAAGTTAATCAGAGTATGACTAATTTGGCTCGAGAAATTAGTAAGCCTACCTTTGGTCGCGCTCTTGGGACTCAAGAAGATTCTATGGACAAGTGAGGCTGTGAATTAAAGTGTGGTGACATTGGATTAATTTTATAGACTTCAATTTGGTTCAATTAGAAGAGAATGGAATGAAATTGATACAAAATTTCATGCCACAACGGAAAATGAAATTGCACCCATTGAAATAAGGTTGTGGGAGATTGAGGTAGTGGGGTGTGACATCATCAGGTGATGTCATGGTGGAGGCCAAATTGAAGGAGAGCTTGACAAGTGTCGCAAACCATATGGCTCACCAAAAGTGGGGGTGTCACATCAAGTCCTTCTTCTTCCTTGGGTTTGTTTTTGGATTGGAAAGGGGGAGAGAGAAAGCTGAAGCAACCATCCGGACTCCCTTCGTGCGACGCCTCCATCTGCTCGACTGGCCGCTCGTTCGCACGTCGCCGGAGCTTGCTGTCGTCGATCGCCACCGTTACACACTGTCGCAGCCTGCACCTCACCCCGCAGGCCTCCGTCTTCCTCTCTTCCGTCCTGCTGCCGTCGACTTCTTCTTCCTCTTTGTGCTGTTTGGAACCTAGCAGCAAGCCAGCAGCTCCACTCGTCGCCGTCGCACGTCGATGGACCGCACGTCGTCACCGCTCGCCGTCCTGTGCATAGCTGCTATTCCTCGCTCGCCTACACTTGGCCAACGCCTAGCCATCCCCATCTGTCTCAGTTCGTGTGTTCTAGGAGCTGCCGGAGCTCGTCCCCACCGCTATGAGCCGTCGTTGACTTCCCCACTGGCTTGTCCAAGCCCCGCCGGTCTCCTCCGCCCATTCCAACCCGAACTGGCCGCCGTCTCCCCCACTGTCGGCGTCAACCAGCAGCCAAGAAAATGGGTATCTCGTCCCGATTTTGACTCGTTTTGGCTAGCTTCCCGACCCCAGGTGCTTGGCCTGCTTTGAAGAAAGTTGTTCCCCTCGGCATCGCCGTCGTTTTGGTCCAATCGGTTTGTTAATCGGGTGAGTTTAGCTCCCTAATATTTGATTAGCGAGTTAATTATGCTTAGGGTGTTTTTAGTTTAAGTTAAGTGAGTTTAGGTGGTTTGATTGGTTTAATTAATTGTTGTTTAGATTAATAAGTTTAATTAGTTTAAAGCATGTTTAATTAGGGTTAAGAAGGTTTATTTTATAATAAGCCTTGATTAGACATAAATGATTTATTTTTGATTTAAATAAAGATTTCGAAATTATTTAATTATTTAATAATATATTATTATTCGAAATTATTAAAATATTATTATTTAATTAATTTTCGGAATAAATTTAATTAATTATTAAATTTCGAAAATTTTGTCGGGACCATAAATAATCGAATTTCGTTTGATCGCTGCTGTGTAGGAAGATTTTGAAATTGACGATTGGATATTATAAATTGAGTGTGGATCGTGAAAAATTGGGATATTATTATTTAATTAATTTTCGGAATAAATTTAATTATTTAATAAATTCCGAAAATTATTTCAGGACCTTATTTTCTCAGAATTTCGTGTGATCGTTCTTTGTGCATTTAGAATTTGAATTTGATGAATGGATGTGGCAAATTGAGTGTTGATTGTGATAAATAGGAATTTTATTCATAAAAACCCAAGTGTCAGGTTTGAATGCAAAAATTAGATTTTCAATATAATATTAAATAGTGGGGTTTGAAAAAGTGAGATATTGGTTTTCTGGATTGAAGTTAATGTGCCCCCACACACGTGGTTAATTTATGGACTATTTTTAATATGAAGAAAAATGGTTGATATCACTATTTTAAGTGGAAGCATTGAGTGAAATGCAAAGTGTCTCGGGCCAAATATAAATTGTTGTATGATAATTAAGAGGAGATCATCCTGGGTTGTTGAGCCGGACTTGCCCTTATATGGGATGCCCACGCAGTGGTTGCGGGTCGTAGTTGATTTTGGGCCCATGCTCCTTCGGGAACGCCGTTGACGTATTGACGAAGCCACGCTCCAAGGTGGGGAGGTGATGCCTGGCTATATGCCAGTAGATAGCCGAACTGCGAGTAGGCTAGGCCCTTGTGTGGCAGTGAATAACAATTGGAATGCATGTTGAGTGTTGTTGATGTGTCGGATTATGGGACAGAATTTTGTGGCATGGAATGGGATGTGTCATAACGATTTAGTCATATAATTAGGACCCCGTGGTTGTCGGTTATATGAAAGCGAATGCATTCTGGTTGTTTAAGTTGGTATTACTATATGTGGTTGGATGATATGAACATGTGATTGAGTGATATGAATTGTGCTAACCTGCAGAGGCGAGGTAAGTCCTCTATGTGGTGTGGCTAGGCCACCTTTGGGTGTATTTTCTTTCTAATAGGGGTTTAGGGGTTGAACTTGCTGAGACAATGTCTCACCCCGTTGTGGGCCAAAATTTCAGATCCTTAAATGGCGGTCGTGGAGGACCTGAAGCCCTAAGTTTGGAAAGGTGGAAACTGAAGGATCGGTGAACATGTCCTGCTAGTTGGTCTTAGGATATTTCCCCTTTTGTCGAGCTGGTCTATTTTGTAGACAGTCCAGTGTTGTATTTAAATCTATGTGTTTATAAATGAGTGTTTGGTATTGTGATTGATTGCCTGCTTTTCTATCCCAAGTTAAATGTTGTTAGGGGATTTGTTTCGCTTCCGCGTGCGTAATAAAATGAATGGGTCGGCGACGTATCTTGGGATGTCGCATATTTGATCGACCACAGTGGGATGTGCGCGCGCTCGGGGTTCGGGGCGTGACATCCCCATTTAAGTGGTATCAGAGCATGGTCTATGTATGGAGTGATAAGGTGGGATGAGTCATGGGATAGTTAGTAGGAAAGACTTTTAATATGCTGATGCATGTGGTTGATAGCTGTTTGGTAGTGTGTTTGTGGGGTCACTCAAATTCTAATCTGGTGTTGGAATTGGAAAATAGGTGTCTATAAGGAACCTGTAAGATGGGTGACCAGGAGTGGAGAACTCCCTGGAGGAGGTCGGTAGGACCTGTATCTCGGGGTAAGACGCTGACAAGAGTCGGTACCTGAGGTAGAGCGCAGGCTCAGACCAGCGCGAGTGTGAGAGTACTGCCACAAGTCGGTACTGAGAGTGTAGCAGCACCAAATGATCCTAGGTTCGATGGGATCGTTCAGGCACTAGAGTCTTTGGGAAGCATTTTGGGTCGGCAAGCACAAGATCAAGCTGCTGTTGTTACCGCTGACACTGCTGCCGCTAATGCTGTAATCGCCGTTGTTGTTGCACCTGTTGAGACCCAACTTGGAATTGTGATCAAGGAGTGAGCCGCCCCATCTAGGTCTCAGTTCAGTTTAGACAGAGTTGAATGTCGATTTGGGAAAGACCAATGTAGAAGGAAAGCACTTTAAACGTCCCACTTGAAGAAGTATTATGAGAAAGCCAGCACCCAATCTGAAGGGAGTGTGTCGTGCCTATGGGAAAAGGCATGGACCAACCCTATGCCATTTTAGGACGGGTGCCTATTTTATGTGTGGCCAGCAGGGTCACATGGCTAGGAATTGTCCGTGCAAGCTGATGGGACAACATCTGCTACTACCACTGCCACCAATGGATCAAAATAGAGAGAATGCGCCACATGACGCACCATGGGGTACTTGGATAAGGCCCCTAGTGCAAGAAATGGTGCATGTTGTCATCCGAGAGGAAGTAGAGGACTCACCAGATAGATGTCGAGTTTGTGGAAGGAAGCATGGACTGACTCAGTGTCCAAATATAATGGGAGCATGCTATGGATGTGGCCAGCACGGCCATCAAGTGAGGAACTGTCCTCGTAGGTCTAGGAGAGCACCGGCACCGCTACCATAGTTAGGGCGCCACTAGGATGGCGTAAGGAACAAGAATGATTCGAACCATACATCGATCATAAGAAGAATGTTTTTGAGATTTTTTTATCAGAGTAGTGTAGTATAATTTGTATCACTCTGCAAAGGTGAGCAAAGTCGCAGATGCACTGAGTCGAGAGTCTTTAGTTGCACGGTTGGTACTCAAGGATTGGATCTTATTTGAGAAAGTTTGAAATTCAGTTGTCAAATCTAAGGTAGGCCACATTTTGAATCTTATGACCACCTTCAGAATTGAGCCGAGAGTACAAGTTAGAATCAAAACGTTTCAGTTGACAGATTCAGAAATTCAGAAGATTCTAAAAGAAAATGCAGATGAGAGAGAGGTTGATTTTCAGATTTTTGAAGATAGAATGTTAAGGTTCTGAGGACGATTGTGTGTAAATGACGATACAGAGATTAAAGAAGAGATCTTATGGGAAGCTCATTGTAGCAACTTCATCGTTGTCCATACAGTACGAAGATGAGTTAGAATCTACATCATTAGGATTGGTAGATCGGTATGAAGACAGATATCACTGACAAGTCGCAAGTGTCAAATGTGCTAGCAAAAGAAAGCACGGTTTTGCAAGTCGGGAGAACCCTTTGTAATCTCCCGAGATCCTCGTGTAGTAGTGGGATTAGGTCAATGGATTTGGTGAAAAGTCCACCAAGAAGTCAGTGCGTTAATAATTTCATTTTGAGTAGTAATTGACAGATGTATGAAATTAGCCCACCTTATGACTGTGTGGAAGGATCTTAATTTGATTAAGCATGCATAAGTGCAGGTGTGTCGAAAAGGTTCATCTGCTTAGAGTGTTAGTGTGAGAGTTAAATGAGGCTTAGACCAGAGGTTCCCAGTTTCAGCAGAACAGTCAGATGGTTCCTTTTGAAGCAGAGCAGAGTGTACAGGACTTCAGTCGGTTGAGATGAGATCAGAGATCAGAAAATCGCAGGTCCAGAGTTGGTTCAGAAATCAGTGATTTAGTCGTAGTTATCAGAGACAGTTTTGAGACTGCTCAGAATCGCCAATTTAGCTTCGCAAATTTTGTGTTGAAGACCTTTAGAATTTTAAGTGGGGAAGTGTATTTTCCTTGGGTGTCACCCTTGGTGAGAACGTCTTGATCTATTAAGGAAGCGAAGATGAATCGGCATTTAAATCGGGATCCATTGAAATTTGAGTTCAAAGGAGGGTTTTAGCTTTAAATGAATTTAAGAAGCATTTCGAGACACTGTCGGCGCCTCTAGCCAAGTGGTACCAAGGAATAAGCGAAAGGTCTGAAGTCGGGAGTTCGAATCCCCAACACGGCAGTTAGCCGATTAGTGGAAAAATAAAAAGGAAAAGAAAAGGAACCAATTTTTTTTTTTTGGGTAAAAAAAAGAACCAAATTTTTGCAATTCTCTTTTTGCAAAATTGGGCAAGAGTTTAGTATTTTGGATCTAAAGTGGTTTGGGTGAGATAGAAATGATTTGGCAACATTGGTACAAAAAAAGCAACCTGAGAAAGAGAAGACTAGATGAGACGACTGTACTCCCACCTTTTTGTTTAAGACTTGGTAAATGTTTAAATTTCGATGACGGAATTTTTATAAGAGGGGAAGAGTTGTGACATCCCGATTTTCCAATTCTATTTTCAGTAAATTGAGATGGGTATTTCATCTTTGCACATATAGTTCTTTTCCTTGAGTCGGCCACTCATGTGAAAACTAGTTTATCAGGTGAAGCCATTAAGAAATTCTAATGCATTAGACTCGAGAATTTGACCAGGAAGCGACCTTTCGACTGAGCTAATCTGAAAGGGTCATTACGGCACACTTAAAAAAAAATCGACTAAAGACTAGAGATAGGTCAACTCGACAAAGGCATGTGATCAAGTGTGGGTAATTCCACCAGATTGCATAATTCTTATCGATCGACACTGGATTGGCTTTTTTGTCATTTGGGTATCTTGTGTCCGTATTTGAAATCTTGAGATTACCACGACAACCGAGAGTCGCCAATATTTCAAAGATGTACATTGTGGCTTGATCAACCACATGTCAAATGCATAAAGATTTCTAAAAGCTACTCGGAAGATTATGATGCGCTAATATTGTGCCAGAGTGAAATCAACCGTGAATTTGAGATCGCATTCAAAAATTGGAAGTCTGGGTGTGTGGCATCCCAAAATTCATGACGACCTCTAGCTACATTAAATTCTATGAATAGGTGATGGAAGTACCATCAAGTTATGGCCATTTAATCCATAATTTGCAATAAGATATATGGCCAAGCTTTTAAGGGATAATTATGTGATAGGAAAGAAAATTCTATCATTGGCCATGTGCATCATAAATTGGAATTTATGGATTTGTGACTATAAGTTTAATGGCCTTATTATTTATGCAATTAGATATGATTTAAATGATGATTAAGATATATTATAAATAAAATAGAATAAAATAAACTTGGGTCATTTAAGTTTGGGCTTTAGGCCCAAGTGAGATGGGCCTAAAATGGGCCATAAGCCCAGCCCATGAAGCCCATTGGGCTGTCGGTGCATGAAGGGGGAGGAGGAGCAGCCGCATGGCCTCCAAGTGTCTTCAACCAAGGAGACACTTGTCTCCTTCTTAGGGACAAGTGTCCCCCATGCAAAGAGGGGGTGCATGAAAATATATAAGCATCCAAAAGAGAGAGAGAGAAGGAGAGAGAGAGAGAGAGAGAGAGAGAGAGAATGGCTGGTGGAGGATTCAGCCAAAGGGAGAGAGTTGCCGAGAGAGAGTGAGGAACCGAGAGAGAAAGGGAGAAGCCGCGTGGGGGAGGAGGTCCGTTCGTCCATCGCCGGTGTGCCGTCCGTGTGCTCGTATTTGCTCGGTCTTAGAGGCAAGTTGGGACTGATTTCCACCCCTTTGCATGTGTGCCTTGCATGTGTGGTTGAATTTTGGATGTTTAGAGGTTAGAAATCGAAGTACATGAGGTTTGTTCTTGAGAATGTTTGCTGTTTTCGTGTGAACTGCTCGACCCAGAATCTTGTGAGAGCTTGCATGCATGTTTTGAGTTCGATTTTGAATTTGATCTCTTCATGAAAGTTGTAGCTAACATATTAAAATACAACATACTAAAATTTGGTGGACAATGATGGATATTTAAGGGGTTAATCTCTCATTATACGGAGACCTCAGATCTGGAACGATTTCACTGACATCTTGATGAATTTGTGGTTGCATGTTGATTTGTGCTAAGAATATCTCTTCAATTTCTTCATGAAAGTTGTAGGGGACATCTTAAAATATAACATACTCAAATTTGAAGTTAAATGAACAAGTATAGCCTAGTAAATCGACTAGATCTTGAAGATGGTGATTCTGGAGATGTATTTTGGGACACTCGAGACTTCATGGACCTAAATGACGATGATAATATGGTTATTTGACTTGGATCTCTCATGAAACTTGTAGAGGAAATCTTGGTGTATAACATATCCAAATTTCATAGGAAACGAAAGAGAATAGGTAGGTGAAATCTCAGTATTTCGGAGAAGCATACACTGGACGATGCGGTAAGGGATCCAGAAGCTTCGTGAGACTGTATAAAATAATCTAAAAATAATCTGGCTTGGAAGTATTCATGAAAGATGTACGAAAATATCTTGGCTATAAATCGGTAAAATTTCGTAATTTTTGGAGGTCATATGGATATTTTAATTGAATTTCTTCAGAAACTGTGCATTCTGATTTTACCGAAAATGATATGCCATTTTGTGAGAATTGCGAATTTGTGTGAAATTCTATTTGGCCATATATTTTGCATGGAATGATTATCCTATTGGCTAGTTTATGACTTGCCTTAATTTTTGGGAATTTATAGATATTAAATTTAATATTTTTGAAAATAACAAAAAGCTGGAATTTAAATAAATGAAAAAGGGCATGAAAAATGGATTATTTTATTGGCCATAAATTCCATTAATTTTATTTCATAAATAATTATACCATGTTGCATGTATGGTGAGGTCTTGATGTATGCATGACATTGAATTTGAGATGCATGTGTGAATTCCATGCCAAGTATGACTTGTTGGATGTCATGCCATATGCCATGCTAAATTAAGACTGAAATCGGTAAACATGGATAATGTTAAATGAGGAGATTGTTGTGGTGGATGATGATGCCCGGTGGCCCAGTGGCGTAATTCCGGAGATTCCCCGGGAGTGTCGGGATGCCGGTGGTATACGGTACGTAATTCCAGGGCCTGGTGGTATGTCGGTACATAATTCTGGAAGCCTTGTCGGAGGTCTTTGCCCGAAAGGAATGCCTCGCGATGCCAGGATTGGGGTGCGGGATGCCCGGCCAGGGAGTGTAAATGCCGGAAGCCCTGTCGGAGGTCTTTGCCCGAAGAGAATGCCTCGTGATGCCGGTTGGGATGCGAGATGCCGGAATGTGGGGGCCGGACACCGGTGGCCTCGGGAGGCCGAATGCCGGAAGCCTCGGAGGTCTTTGCCCGAGGGGATGATGAAATTGATGATTTGAGGAATGGGTGATGTGGTGATCAAATTGAAAGCTAAAAGTGGAAATTAAACCATGATATGATATGCATGATGATGATGATGATGATGATGATGATGATGATGATGATGATGATGATGATGATGATGATGATGATGATGATATGTGATGTGAAATAATGATGATCACCCATGATAATGATGATATGCATGACGACGATGATGATGATGATATGTGATGTGAAATAATGATGATCACCCATGATATGATATGCATGATGATATGCATGGTGATGATGATAATATGTGATGTGATATGATGATGATTACCCATGGCATGATGATGATAATACATGATATGGCATGATGACATGTAAGATATGATGATGCCATGATAATGATGACATGCGTGATGTGATGAGGCCACGATGATGATGATGATATATGATATGGCATGATGACATGTGTGATGTGATGATGCCATGATGATGATGACATGTGTGATGTGATGATGTCGTGATGATGATGACATGTGTATAATATGATGATGATGACATGTGTGATGTGATGATGTCGTGATGATGATGACATGTGTATAATATGATGATGATGACATGTGTGATGTGATGATGTCATGATGATGATGACATGTGTATGATATGATGATGATATCACGTATATAATGATGATGACATGTGTGTAATATAATATTGTCATGATGACGACTATATGAGTATGACATGATGATACACATGTATGTGTTATGATTACGGTGCTAATGCATGATGATATACGCATGGCTTCAAGGTAAGTAATGCCTGAAATGCATGTATGATTTGTATGATTCATTGAGTGGTTTATTGGTCCTTTACTCGCGCGAGTGGTTGTACTTCACCCTTTTTGGGACCAACATTTCAGATTAGTAGATGGATTGAGCGGTTGGATATGACCGTGAGGAGGAGGATAGCAAAGGAAGGAGCTTTTAGACGCTGACACTGATCGATAGACTTTAAGTGTACAACTGTTGGAGGAGATGTCGGTGATCCTTTGAAGTATAGCCATGCATAGGAAACTATGACATTGCGATGTACCGACTAAAGATGTCCATCTGCTTTATGTAAATAAAAGTGTTCGACTTTAAACTTATATAAGATGTTTAGTAGGTGTGCATCGTTTTCTGAATATAGGGAAGAGAGTTTGTTGGATGTGCTTCCGTATATGAATTGCGCAAGGGACCTATAAAAAAGAAGAAGTGTAAACCCCCTATGTTGTAGGGATCCGCTGCAATTGAAATTGTATCAGAGTGACATGACATAGAAATAGTGAATGGTAAGCGAACTGTGGCGACCCTAATCGGATCGGGGGCCGTCGAGGGGTGCCACAGGGTGTGTCACAAATCATTTTAGGATCATTAACTCATCTTCGGAAGATTTTTCATGCAATCAGAGTTTTTTTGTAAGTTAATCAGAGTATGGCTAATTTGGCTCGAGGAATTAGTAGGCCCGCCTTTGATCGTGCTCTTGGGACTCAAGAAGATTCTATGGACAAGTGAGGTTGTGAATTAATGTGTGGTGACATTAGATTAATTTTATGGACTTCAATTTGGTTCAATTAGAAGAGAATGGAATGAAATTGATACAAGATTTCATGCCACAACGGAAAATGAAATTGCACCCATTAGAATAAGGTTGTGAGAGATTGAGGTAGTGGGGTATGACATCATTAGGTGATGTCATGGTGGAGGCCAAATTGAAGGAGAGCTTGACAAGTGTCGCAAGCCAATTGGCTCACCAAAAGTGGGGGTGTCACATCAAGTTCTTCTTCTTCCTTGGGTTTGTTTTTGGATTGGAAAGGGGGAGAGAGAAAGCTGAAGCAGCCGTTCGGACTCCCTTCTGCTGCCGTCGACTTCTTCTTCCTCTTTGTGCTGTTTGGAACCCAGTAGCAAGCCAGCAGCTCCGCTTGTTGCCGTCGCACGTTGTTGGACCGCACGTCGTCACCACTCACCGTCCCGTGCACAGCCACTGTTCCTCGCTTGCCCACACTTGGTCGACACCCAGCCATCCCCGTCTGTCTCAGTCCACGTGTTCCAAGAGCTGCCAAAGCTCGTCCCCATTTGGCCAAACACCTTTTCCCCACAAGCTCTCTCTTCTTTCTTCCTTCCTTTCTTTTTCTTTCTCTCTCTCTCTCTCTCTTTTCCCTCGTGTGAATTCCCCTCCATCGACTGCCCCTTATCAATTTCAACTTTGCTTCTCCTCCTCCACTTTTTACTTTTTGACTATTCAAACTCTTATCTTCTACTCTCTCTCTTATCCCTTCTTCTCTCTCACTCTCTCTCTCGGTACACTCTCTCTCCTCTAGTTCGAGCAAACTAGCGAAACAGAAGCAGAAGCAAGCACAGCATCACCGAGAGGAGAAGACCGAAGTAGCTCGCTGTCACCGCCCGCGTGTCGCCTTGCCGCTCACCGCTCACCCTCCACCTCTTCCTCACCCCCCTCAGCCATCGCTGCCGCCCTCCTTCTCTTCCTTTCTATTTCGTGCGAAGCCCAGCGGAAGCAGAAACAGAAGCAGCGGCTCTTGTTGCCTGAAGCCGGAGCAGCAGCCGCTCGCCGTTCCGCCATTCACACGTGCACTGCCCCACCGAGCTGCTGTCCATTTCCCTCCTCACGCCAGTCTAGCGCCGTCCAACTCCAGTCGCCTCTGCCCAGTCCCGTTCAACCACCTCAGGCTGCGGTTCGGCCACCTCCGGCCACCGTATGCCGGCACCTCAACCCACCGAAGTCCCCTCGCCCTCCGCCGGCCTTGCCTCGCCATCTCAGCCCCGGATCGGCCCTCAACTAGCAGTGAACAGAGAAGTGTAGAATGGGTATGGCAGCAACTATTTGGCCCGTTTTAGCTGTTTTCCCGAGCCCGGATGCTCGGCCTGCTGTGAGGAAAGTCGATCCTCGCGTCGATCCCATCGTATTGGGTGAGTTTTGCTCACTAATGCCTTCTTAGTTTGCTAATTATACTTAAATGTTGATTAGATTTAATTAAGTGCAATTAGGTGGTCAGATTAGAATGGATAAGCGATTATTAGTTGATTGCATTGCATTGCATATTAGTTAGGTGGTTAGTGTACTTTGATAGAGAATTGCCTATAGTATTTATTGGATGCTTCTTGGGATTTTTCCCGACCCTTATCGGGTGTTAATTAGGCAATTCGAGCCTAAATGGAATTTTTAGGAATTAAATATTAATTTTCAAATTAATTATTTAATTATTTATTTTCTGGAAATTCAACTAGGATGGCCAGTGATCGGGATTTTATGCTGATGATCATGGTGTAGTCTGTTTATTTAATTGAGCTTTATGTTGTGCTAAATTGGAATTATTGTATTAATTTATTTAATTTTCGAAATTAATTATTTAATTATTTATTTTTCGGAAATTCAATCGGGATGGCCAGTGATCAGAATTTTGTGCTGATCGTCAAGGTGCAGTACATTTATTTAATTGAGATTCGAATTGTGCCGAATTGATTTAATTATGATCATGGTGCAGTACATTTTATGATATATTCCTATTAGGTTGATTTTGATTATTTGGTTGAGGAATTTAATTACGAAGTGCAATATCGTTGGTCATGGTTGATTGGTTAAGTGAGATCGTAAAGCCATTGAATCTTGATTGGTCGAGTGGGACCGTAAAGCCATTGAATCTTGATTGGTCGAGTGGGACCGTAAAGCCATTGAATCTTGAAAGGGTCGAGTGGGACTGTAAAGCCATTGAATCTGGAAAGGGTTGGGTGGGACTGTAAAGCCATTGAATCTTGAAAGGGTTGAGTGGGACCATAAAGCCATTAAACATTGAAAGTGCCGAGTGGGGCCATAAAGCCACTAAATCTAAGAAAGTTGCTTGATGGAGCTGTGATTACCACCTATAAATAAGTTGTGTCCTAAGGACCGTGATTCATAATTGTGAATTGATTGATTGAATGGAAATGACCATGAGTGGTCTTGTTGGCGTGTAATCGACTAGGTCGATTTGATCAATGCTTCGATCAGTGAGGTGATTACTTGGGTGCCTAGTTAATCTGTGCTAATATGTAGGTGGAATCTGAGGTCAAGGTAAGTCCTCTGACTCATGTTGTGCATAGGCAACCCTAAGGCGTATTAGTTTACTAATCGGGTCTTAGGGGGTAGAACTTGCTAAAACGTTGTCTCAGTGGTTATTGAATAACCATTTTAGGACTTGGATGAGGAGCCTAAGGAGGAGGAATCTGACGAGGAGATCCCTGTTGAGGAACCCGAAGAGGAGTACGTGGAGGAGGACCCCGAGGATGACCCCGAGTATGACCCGAATGAGGACTGAGATCCCGTCCTGTCTTGTCAGACATTGTCTGCATGTGAATAGATGTTAGATCAGACTTACGTATATATAGTATTATAGAATACTATGAGATGCGTATAAAAAGGTGTGGTTGTAAATTTTCAGTATAAAAAATATATGGCCTGCTTTTCTATCCCATTGTTTTATTGTCTGGAGATTTGTCACTGCTTCCGCATGTGCATATAAAAATGAAAGGGTCGGCGATACATAGTCCTAGGATATCGCATTTTAAAATCGACCAAAAGTAAGAGATGTGCGTGTGCCTGAGGATCAGAGCGTTACATCTTTACTTCCGCTCCTTTAACTCCCAATACGCCATGTTCTTTCTAGAAACTAGCGACGCCCCTCCTGATCGGACTTCATTTCCAGCTATGCTAGACCTTCATCCCTAACCACCATCGTCCATCACTTACCATATATCAACCTAACACCACCGAGCCATCACTAATCACCACCTTGATTTACTGCCAGAAAACCAAGTTCACCTCTGACGACCACCATCATGTTGGCCGTTTGTCGCTTTCAATGGAGTAAACATGGCACATGTCAAATAAAATACGAAGACGCAATAACTTCATTATTGATGAAAATCAAGCCTAACAACCTACGACCAAACGAATCGCACCGAGCACTTGGTGTTGAAGAAGACAAAAGGAAATACATGTCTCTGCTCTTTTCTTCTTTGCCCGAGTACCTTCGGCGAGTGTCCCTAAAAATGAAAGGGTTATTAACACTAAAAACCCACAATCGGTACACATGTGTCCCAAATGAATTTTTTGATAACCAAAAATCCCAAAATGGTACATTTTTGACAAATTTAACTCACGTTAGTTTTCGTTAAATTTTACAGTGAAATTGCTGAGTTGGATGATATGTGACCATTGACGAGTGTACCGGTTTAGAATTTCACTCTCTGTTTGTTATAGGTATACTGATTTGTGATTTGTAATGGAGGATAAATTTATCATAAATGTACCGGTTTTGGTTTTTGATGGTAAAAAAATTAATTAATGGTAAATGTCATAAGTGTACTAATTTATGATTCTTGATGATAAAAAATTATTTTAGAATAAATTCGTCATAAATATATTAATTTATGGTGTTTTGTGAGCAAACTATATTTTTTTCCTTCCCTTTTTGTGCCACCTCCGCAATGTCCAAGTCTCTTTTTAATGAGAGACCCACCCTTTTTTTCACTTAAAAATAAAAATAAAAAGCACTTCGATTTTTTTTTTTTTTTTTTTTTTTGGCCGGTGAGAACTTTGAATTTCACGAGTTTTTCTTACCCTTGATCCATAGTGGGCTCTCCTTCTCATTTAAGTTCTATGAGCCATGGGTATCATGAACTAATGGGCTATACTAATTGCTTTAAATCGCAATAGTGGGCTTGATACTTTAGGCTTGGATGAATTGGATTGAATGTTCAGGCTTGTGGGAATTGACTAGGCCCAAAGAATCAGATCAGATTCGATTTCATTCATTTATTTTTTCTTTTAAAGTTTGATTCCGTCGGTAAAAATTGAGATGTCAACATGATTTATATGGTGGCGTTTGGCCACCAATCCCCTTGACTCACTTCTTTTTCGATCAATACATGCCATTTGTCACAAGAAATTTATGGATTTTCATTTTTTTTCAAGGAACTTCTTGCGCATTCCTTTTTCCTCAAGATCTCCAACGTAACTCGTTCCTTGTGTGCAGTTGCAATAACATCTAGCGTCATCTCGACAAGCACAACAGATTAGTGGACCACATTCCTCGTCACCAATACATGACTGTACTTCCATGCTTTGCATACCTGCCATATAACATCAATCATCAATCCGTAAACATCTTTCTGATTCTTATTCGTGGAAGAGAGAGAGAGAGAGAGAGAGAGAGAACCGATGGCAATTAGCAAAAACATGAGCAACATAATGGATGTGGATGGTTTCACCATTGCTCCCAAGTCAAAAGGGCTTTTGCAAGGATAATATGTTAACGGTTTTGCTTAGGAGAAATGCTTTCGTGATCTTTTTGTTTCACTATGCTTGTAATATCAAGGTATATATAAGTCTAGCCACTGACGATGATTATAGAAGCTAATCTGTAGTTGCCAAAAAATTAAAATCATATCTTCTCTTTCATATCCCTTAATGCGTAATTACCCTATTTGTTTCTTCACCAACTATAAAATATTGTCTTTGCATTTTATACATATCCAACTTTATTAGCATTAACCAACAAGTTAATAAAGTTGATACCAATATCAGGGTATATATATGCTAATAAAGTTAATATCGATATCAGGGTATATATACGTCTAGCCACTGATGATAATTAGAGAAGTTAATTTGTAATTCCCCAATAATTAAAAACATATCATGTCTTTCATATCCATTATTGTGTGATTTCCCTATATGTTTCTTCACCACCTATAAAACATTGACTTTACATTTTAAACATATCCAACTTTGTTAGCATCAACCATCAAGTTATTAAAGTTAATGCCATTGAAACAATATTTAAGCCATGCAAGGTTGACCATGCCAATTAATTGTTAATTATTTCAAATCTTGACTTCTTTTAGAAAATATTTTCCAAAAATGACACATTTTTAGCGAAACAAACGAAATCGAAGTTTCCCAAATCATGAAATAATCTTAAAGAAGGAAACTTACTCAAATTAGAAGTCTATTAAATAAAAATAAATAAATAAATAAATAAACTAGGAACAAACCAATTTAAATTAGGATACCTATTCAAATTACGAAATCTATTTAAGTTAAGAAGGCTATTCAATTTGGGAAACTTACTTAAATTAGAAAATCCGCTCATATTAGGAAACCTACTTAAACTAATTAATTTATTCAAATTAGGAAACATACTCAAATTTGGAAGCCTACTCAAGTTAGGAACCTACTTGAACTTGGCAACCTACACTAATTAGGAAACCAACTTAAGCTAGGAAATCGACTCAAATTAAGAAACTTACTCAAATTAGAAAACTTACTTTAGGAAATCTACTTAAATTAGGAAAGCTACTTAGTATAGGAAGCCTATTCAAATCGGATAACCGACTTGAATTAGAAAGCATACTCAAATTAGGAAACTAACTTAGACAAGGAAAACTACTCAAATTAGAATAATAGAATAAATAAATAAATAAATAAATAAATAAATAAATAAATAAATAAATAAATAAATAAATAAATAAATAAATAAATAAATAAATAAATAAATAAATAAATAAATAAATAAATAAATAAATAAATAAATAAATAAATAAACAAATAAACAAACTAGAAAACAAGCTAATTTAAATTAGGATGCCTATTCAAATTAGAAATCTATTTAAAGTAAGAAGGCTATTCAAATTGAGAAATTAAACCAGAAAATCCACTCAAATTAGGAAACCTACTTAAACTAATTAAGTTATTCAAATTCGTAAACATACTCAAATTGGGAAGCCTATTCAAGTCAGGAAACCTACTTGACCTTGGCAACGTACACTAATTAGGAAAGCAACTTAAACTAGGAAATCTACTCAAAATAAGAAACTTATTCAAATTAGAAAACTTACTTACTCTAGGAATTCTACTTAAATTGGGAAAACTATTTAGATTAGAAAGCCTATTCGAATGAGCAAACCTACTTAAATTAGAAAGCATACTCAAATTAGGAAACCTATACATAGGAGGAAAGCAACTTAGACTAGGAAAATGGCAGAAGAACATTAGAGTGTTAAAAGTTGTGTACGATACTCACTTTAGTATCAAAAGTTTTCACCAATTACTTAAATGCCATAAGTGCCAATGGCGAGAAATTCCGGCCAAAAATAATACGAGACTATATGACTTGCTATATTATTTAAAAAAATTCTAGTACTGGTGGCATTTCCATGTGATGTGCTTGGCATTGAAGTGATTACTTTTTAACAACAACTAACACTAGAGTGAGTACTTTAAAGAAAATTGGGCACTTAAATGATCACTATTTATAACTTTTAAACAATGTCATTTAAGGGTTATATGAAATTAATAAAATATAGTTATATTGCATTTCCAACGACCCAAATTGGAGTTTGCACTTAAGTGATCGTTTTTTAAAAAAAGCGACACTTAAATAATCCAAACAAAACTTTTCGATATAAAAGGGAGTGCCGCACACAAATTTGATACTACTCGTGTGCTTCTTCCCTGGGAAAACTATTTAAATTAGCACAGCAACTCAAACTAGGAAGCCTATTTAAATTGAGAAAATCTGCGCAATTGTTAGCAAAATCACTACAAGTGTGAAGGCAAACTTTAATCAAAACATTTCAAACTAGACTTAAATCAAAACAAGATTTAGAAATTACATCTACTTAAAGTCCGCATCAAAATGAATTACAACAAGGCGATCAAGATGAAAAATAAAACAGGCTATAATATTAATCCAAAGCACACTAATCGCAAATTGAGATCGCAGAAGATTTGTGCTCTTAAAAGAAAGTGTTCAAACAAGAAATCGTGCTGTGTTCTTGGTTTGAAGTTGCGAACACACTTGGCAAGATAGACGCTGGGCCCAGGTCAACGAACAATTAGTATGCTCTTGCAATTGAATTAATCAAAAGATTAGAAAAAGAAGTTCAAACTTCTACTTTCAAAATCCGTGAGTGAGGACTAGCTTTGAAGGATGGATTTTTTGCCTCATGAATCAAAAAATTATTGGGGCTAACACAACAATGTAGAGTAAAGTAAATATGTTTTTATAAAGAGACTTAAACTTTTTCGTAGAATGCTTGCAAATGTCGCTTAACTAGAGTGATAAACAGTTGCGTAGATGCTGGTGCATCTATGTAGACGAGTCCTTAATTTTATTCATTTTCTTTCCATTTTTCCCCTTTGGTGCAAAAAGCCTTGCCTATGTGTGTGCCTTATCTTCTTCCTTCAGATTCAGCTATTTAGATGACAATGGAAACATGTAATATTAGGAGTGTACCTACGGCTGGAGGAAAAATAGGTATGGTTACGTATACATACCAAGTTTATTAAGGATGAAACTTGGTGATTTGGCCAGGAAAAAAGAAAAGAAAAGAGAGGATGAAACTTAGTAAGAATGTCAATTTCCCTCTCTTGATAGCTTTCACCATTGTAGAAATCTTCATTTTTGTTCCATCGACATTGTATGAAAAAGGCAAGCAACAGTGTAGAATCATCCCGAGAGTAAAGCAGAATAATTTATTCTCTCTTCTCCATTTGCTCGTCTATAGAAAGCTCCAGGTGATTTTCTCAGTATCATCTTCCAACGACATATATTTCTCTGTTTCTTTTAGTGGAAATTCTCCGTTTTCTTGTGGCAGCTTTTGATGTCTATTTTCATGTTCTTAACAAAAGTTGATGGATTCTCATCATCATGATTAATAAAAAGAATTGTTATATACCTTGCGAATATATACAAGATTCAGTTCATTTTTTATTTTTAAAAAGAAATTCCTCAATATCTTTTCCCCAAGAATGCATATCTAGAATTCACTTAATTTATTTTAGAATAAGAGTTGTTAGATATCTTCCCTTACAAAAATGAATAAATGAAAGATATTTCATCATTTACGAAAATATTTTTGAATAAATTATTGTTGATAATGAACATTTTTTTATTGATTAATTATTTTAAACGATATAAGTGATTGATTTTAAGAAAATATTTTTCAAATCGTTCATTTTCTGCAAAACAAATGAGGCCTAATAAGAAACAAAATGCATGCAATATGAGCATCTAATGAAGCCCTCTTGTCATGAAACATCTCAACAAATAGTTATTATTATTATTATTATTATTATTATTATTATTATTATTATTATTATTATTATTATTATTATTATTATTATTATTATTATTATTATTATTATTTTTGGATAAGTGCATTAGAAATCCTAAAATTTATCACGAAAATACACTTGAGTTCTAAAATTTTCAAAAAGTCCAATTAAGTCCTAAAACTTGTCTTGAAAATTCAATCAAGTCTTAAAACTTTCAAAAGGTTCAATAAAGTCTCAAAACTTGTTTTGAAAGTGCAACCGAGTCTTAAAATTTTCAAAAAAGTGCAATAAATAGAAGGACTTAGATTGAACCACTTTGACAAGTTTTAGGACTTGATTGTATTTTTTGAAAGTTTTAGTACTTAATTGCATTTTATGATAAGTTTTAGGACTTAATTATAATTTTTGAAAGTTTTAGGACTTGATTGTATTTTCTTGACAAATTTTAAGACTTCCAATGCACTTATCCATTTTTTTTTTTTTTTTTGGGTAGAAAAAGCCTCATTTCATGTGACTTCAAGTAGGTAAAGTAGAATAAGAACCCAAATGGGCCTCAGAATAAAGAACATCCAACAAAGGTTGGGGGACTTGAGACCCAGTTTAGAGGGAGCAATTGACGAAGTTAGGCTTTAACGACCCAATCCATAGCTTTATTTTGATCTCCGAAGCAGTGGGTCAAGCGTAATTTGGGCAAAGAAGAAATTGTGGCTCGGCCTTTCTTGATAAGTGCATAGACTTCCCACAGTACTTGGCTTTCTCCCAGAAGTGCCTGAACTAAAGTGAGGCAGTTAGATTCTGATATTGCTAGTATAAGTACCTAGAGGGGGGTGAATAGGTATATAAAAGATTTTTCTTTGATAATTGCACAATACTAGACAGTTGATGGATTTGAGACAAACGATAATCAAGGTAAGACTGAGAGAAGAGAAAATCGAACACGCGGTTTATAGTGGTTCGGCTTATATCAAGCCTAAGTCCACTCTTCTTCACTGACAACCTATTGGCTGGATTCCACTATGAACAAAAGAGAAGTTACAGCACAGCTTTGCCTTGATTCCACAGTGTAGATGTTCTACCACACCTCCTCAAGATTTCTCACAAATATAGACTCTCTTTTGTATACAAGTATTTGCTCAGAGTAATTGTCTAAACAAAAAGGAGCTTCAGACTTTGGAAATCTTCTATCGTGCACACCTTGAACAACTAAGACTGTCTTCCTTATATACTCCTTTATGCCATCATACCCGTTGGCACTTACCAAAGGAATTCCTCCAATCTACCCGTTGGACGGAATCAATTAGGAAGATTGTTCAAGCTATTAAAGGAACGTGTCGATAGCCCATCAATCTGTTCGCCCATACAATCGGGATCTCGGTTTCCATAAGTAGAACCTTCCAATAATATTTAAGCAATCACCGGATCTTCAATTATCGAGTCAATCTTCGATCAATCAAAGGACTCCGTTATGTCTTTTCCAGCCACGAGATCTTCTCCAGTTGATAAGGTTAAATCCTTAATGAAACATCCAGTTCTGGATAACCTTTCTTCAACGGATTAGAGACTGTCAATGAGGATAGACTTTGAGTCTTTGAGTCTGGCTGTCCGGAGGTCTTTAGACTTTAAATAGTAGAGTCTGCAAGTCTTCAGACTAGACTGATGGAAACGTTGTCAACTTCAAAACATTTCAAGAAGATTTCTCCAACAGATCCAATAGTTGTACTTTTGCTTTTTCCTTTTCTCTTTTACCATGCTTTTTGAACTCCACCCCCTCCAAAAGAGCTAGGGTTCAGCATGAAGTGCATATTGCACTCTCAATTGATGCGCAAATCCATCGATTACTACTCCGGCGACATCTTTGCACATTCTTGCGATTGTTCCTATGTTTGTTCCGGCTTTGAATGCTCAATCAATGTTGATTTTTAGGGACTTTGAGGTAGGGGGAAACCTTCTTGACGAAGAGATATGGTCTTGCATTGAGCAATTCTTCTTATTGGAACTCCAAAGTTTGAAATTTTCATGCTTTGTGAGTGTTTCAGCTAGCATATTTGCTTGAAAGATGGCCCCATTCCTCTCTTTCCAAACAAACCAGAGTACTTCGGCAACTAATTTGAGGGTGGGTCTTTCAAGTAAGTTGCTCTTGTAGTTAATGAGCCATCGATCTATCCTAGTAAGTCCTTCACTCTTTATTTGGATGCGGATTTGTGAGTTTGACCACACTTTGGTTGTCTAGGGGCAGAAGAGAAATAGGTGCTTTGTTGTTTCAGGCTTCGTTTTGCACAGATGGCATATCGAATCATGTATGATTTTTGTCCGAATTAGTTATCCTTTGTGGGGAGTGCATTCTGGCATAGATTCCACATAAAGACTTTGATTTTTGGTAGAGTTTGCATGTTCCATATCTTGCACCATAGAGCTCTAGGCTTTTGGTACGAGGGTGATGCTTCAATATGCAATGAGTTTGTATCTGCTTTTCTTAACAGATTATACCCACTTTTTACTAAATAGATGCCTGATGTTGCTGTGATCCAAATAAGTTTGTCTTTTTCTCGTATGGACAGAATGGGGATCGCTAATATTTCATTGGCAATTCTATCTTGAAACAACTTTTGCAGTTTGTCTTCTTTCCATGAGAAGCTATGCTTATCAATTAACTCAGTTACAAGCTTAGGGTCTTCTCGATCAGCTGGTCTTGTAATTATGCCTAGCTTTAGCCACTTATCTTCACATAATCTAATTGATTCTCCATCGCCCACTGCCCATTGAATTGATTATGATCTTGCACCCCTCCTAATTAGTAAGATTTGCCATCCCCACGAAGATTGGTGCCCCTTCCCTGTGTGCCAACAATATGCATTGGGAAAGTATAGCCCTTTAAAAAATTGAATCCATAGTGTGGGATTTCATTATATTCCAACTTTTCTAGTGTATTCCAGCTTTCAACTCATTGTTTTTCCATCAAAAGGAAATGATCTTTTGCTCAATATTTTTACAAATAGATATTGGAGTTTTAAAGATTGACATTGCACATTGCGGTAAAGCCTGAACCATTGCTTTCAATAGAATTTCTTTCCTTACTTTGGACATCAAATTTTCCTTTTGTCCTTCCAATTTCATGTTTGCCCTAACCAATATCCATGCAAACATTTATTTTTTGAACTTCCCCAATTAGAGGGAATGCCTAAATATTTCCCGGTTTTTTCAATCTGTAGGAGTCTCGGCTCCCATGCCATATTCCTTCTTAAATTCTAAGGGCAGCTCGAGCTAAAAAAGATCCTTGATTTGTTCAAATTTACTGTTTGACTAGTTGCAACACAATATTGATTTAAGATATCAGCTAGTTTTTGGCATTCATAACCTTACCATCCAAGAAGAAGACAAAGTTGTCCACAAGCAGTAGGTGGGATAGTGTGGGGCAATGTCTATTCAGTCTAATGAGTCTAATGCCTTCTATTCTCCCCACATCAACTGCTTTTTTCATTGGTAGAGATAAGACATTTGCAACAAGTATGAAAAGGTAAGGGGAAAGAGGGTCTCCTCGTTGAATACCTCAAGTTGGTTGAAAATAAGATAGAGATTCCCCATTGAACTTCACGTTGAAAGAGACGGTGGTCACGCATTGCATGATCCATCGTACCCATTTAGTGTAGAAACCCATCTTCAACATACAAGCCTTTAGGAAGTAACATTCAATTTTATCTCTAAGCTTTCTTCATGTTTAGTTTAAGCACAGCTTGGAATTTTTTTCTTCCTTTTCCTAGTTCTAAGTTGGTGGAAGACCTCTTGGATTATGAGAATGTTATCTTGAATTTGTCTTCCACTCACAAAAGTACTTTGTTCTATTTCTATTAGCTTAGGAAGTCATTGTTTAAGTTGATTTGCCAACACCTTTGAAATGATCTTATAAGTAAAGTTACAAAGGCTAATCGGACGAAACTGATCTAATTTTCTAGGTTGGGGATTTTGGGGACAATTGTAATTTGGGATCTATTCAAAATCGAGTTTAGAAACCCTTTCTCCATGAAGTCCTCTACCATTTTCAAAATATCATTTTGAATGTCCATCCAATGATGTTGATAAAATTGACCATTCAAACCATCTAGCCTTAGGGCTTTAATTGTACCTAGTTGAAAGATAGTTTCTTTTACTTCCTATAGAGTAATTCTGGCTATTAACGTTGCATTCATTTCATCCCTCACTATAGTAGGGCATTGGTCAATGATGGGCTGGAAATTGTGAGATTCAATCAAGCTATATATTTCAGTAAAAAATGCTAACATTGCCTCTTTCAATCTTCCTTGGTCTTTACTCCACTCACCATCCGAAACTTGGAGCATAGAAACTCTGTTTCTTTGTTTGCGTTAAATCGTGGTAGCATGAAAGTATTTAATATTCCTATTGCCCCATTTTAGCCATGTAATTCTTGATCGCATCCCCTAAAACATCTCTTATGGCTTCCACAATAGCTCAATATTTTCTTTTACACTTAAGACCCTCTTTTTGTCATACTTAGCCTCTTTGATATTTATGATGGATTCAAGTTCTTTTTTTAATGATCTAATTTGCTTCTGGGCATTTGAGGATTTTTTACTTCAAACCTCCAATGATCTTGTGACTTTTTGTAATTTTGCCCACAAACTTAGATTGGTCACATTTGGATCATTCAAAAATATGCATATGATGCCCCCATATTCCATATCTTCCAACCAAAAGGCTTCAAACTTGAAGTCCCTTTTTCCGCTTCGACCTTTCAGCCAAGAGAGACATTAGTAAGGGATAGTGATAAGAACTTATCGTTGGCAAGGTGAATACTAAAGCTTCTGGGAAAGAAACGCTCCATTCTACAGTGCATAAGACTTGGTAGAGTTTTTCTTTGATAAAGTTATCTCCTTCTCAGTTATTCACTCGTGTAAGCGCACATCCTTTTCCTTCCAATTCCATGAAAGAACAGTCATTTAGGACTTCTCGAAATGTTGCCATTCGGTAATATTCAGCTAGTCTCCCTCCAACCTTCTCTTAGTGATACAGAATTTCATTAAAATCACCAAGGCAAATCTAAGATAGAGAGTTGTGAGACTTGATATATTTCTATTCGTCCCATTACATTGTTCTTTTTTGGAAAGTATATGGTGCATGCACAAACGTACTTCTCATAATTGTCTTGTTACCCTCCCATGTACAAGTAGCATTTATAAACTCAGTAGAGAA
>NC_052617.1:20672332-20721491 GCF_016545825.1 Eucalyptus grandis | reverse complement strand
GCTTGTGATTGCAAGAAGCTTCTTTTTTGTTTCTCTTTTGAGACGATGAAATAACTCTTTCTTTCAAGCCCTGCTCATGGTAAGTTTTGCCTAATCTGACGATTAACTGAGACGCTCCGAGGCACAGCTGGGGTTATGTTTGCATGTGAAAGCCAATAGTAAAAGAGAGAAAAATGAAGAACCTCTCAACCACAACATAACCCTTGGATTTTTGAGAGATCCAAGAGTTAAAACGGGCACTCCCATCTTAAGTTTGGTCATGTACTGGAGCAAAATTGTTAAAAGCATTAATTTTAAAAATATAAATGTTATTTCGAAATAAAATGAGTGGAAAGTGTAAGAAAGTACCCTTGTAAGGAAAATAATTAATTCTTACAAATCATAGTCCTATGTGTCAACCTTAGTAGCAATCCTCAGAAAAGACATGGTTATCATATATTTATATAGATATAGATTCTGAATTAAACTTGGTAGATTTTTTATTCCTATTGCGCTCTATTTCACATCTATTTTAATCAATTTCGCAAGCTAATATGGTTCTGATTTAGTCAAAACAGTTGGGCGTCTATCGTCAACTGATCGTTTCTCCTCGTCTCTGCCCTAATGTCCTGGCTTTCCACAGAAAAAAAGAAAAGAAAAAAACGCACGACTAGAAGTTCTCGATGAAATAAAAAGGTTAATATTTGAATGCAGCCATGTACAATGATTCCGTTTACGTCTTCACACGTTAACTGATTGGAAGTAGCTTCTTCTGCCAACGTATACTTTCTATGAGGCGTCGAATCTGAGATAGCTAGTATAAACACCTAGAGGGGGTGAATAGGTGTAAAAACAGTTTCTCGTGATAAGTGAGCAATATTAGACAATAGAAATGAAGTTCGCCTTTTTTGTTATCGCAACGAATTATGATCAAAGTAAAAGAGAGTAGGGAAGAGAAAATGAACACAGAAATTATAGTGGTTCGGCTTATTCCAAGCCTACGTCCACTCTTTCGCACTGACAGCCCACCGGTTGGATTTCACTATGAACGAAAGAGTTGTTACAACAAAGCTCTCTCTTGATTCCACAGTGTAGATACTCTACCACACTTCCTCAAGGTTTCTCAAGAATATAGACTCTCTTTTGCGTACAAGATTTCGCTCAGCAAATGAATTGACTTAAGAACAAGGAGCTTCAGATTTTGGAATTCTTCTATCGCGAACACACTTGAACAACTGGAGCGTCTTCCTTATATACTCCTTTATGCCATCATACTTGTTGGCACTTACCAAAGGAATTCTTCCAATCTTCCCGTTGGACATAATCAATTAGAAAGATCATTCGAGCTATTTAAGGAACATGACGATAACCCATCAATCCTATTCGCCCATACAGTCAGGATCTCGGTTTCCATAAGTAGAACCTTCCAAGTATACTTCGCCAATCATCGGATCCTTAATCAATCTTGATTCGAATAAAGGATTCCGTTATGTCATATTCAGCCAATAGATCTTCATCAGTTGATAAGGTCAAATCCTTAACGAAACATCCAGTCCTGGATAGACCTTCTTCGACAAACTAGAAACTGTCAATGAGGATAGACTTTGAGTCTTGAGTCGGCAGTCCCAGGTCTTCGAGACTTTAAATAGAAGAGTCTGCAAATCTTCAGACTAGACTGATGGAAATGTTTTGTCAGCTTCAAAACACTCCACGAAGATTTCTCCAACAATCTCCCCCTTTTTGATGGTGACAAAACTTTCCTACATATTTGGGTAACTTTGACCTGCAAAACATTACTCAAGCAAATATGGATATCTTATAAATATAAATGGCTTAAAGATGACACTAGAATCTGCAACCACAGAAAATAGGTTAGTCTTATAGATGAGTAAAGCCATAAGATATCAATAGTACTTAAGATAAACAGCCAATGCCAAATCCAGTCCACAGCCAGACACAAAAGTCAAGTCAAAACAAACATCAAAAGAAATTAAGAGTTCTAGTTCAAAAAGTTCAAAGTTCAAAGATCAAATCTGCATCCCATCTCTCCCCCTTTTTGTCATCATTAAAAAGGTAGAAATGGAAAGAGAATGGAATCAAGATTGCTTGGGAACACGAACAAGCTGGAAATCTCCTATTAGTCGGACAATGTCTTCCAGCTTTTTCAACTCTTCCTTCAGTTGAGCCACATCTTCACCTTTAGCATTTGCTTGAATTTGAAGAGTAAGGGCTTGGATCTGATCATTCAAAGAAACTGAAGAAGCTTGGCTTGCAGTCTGCAAATTCTATACTTCGTATCCCAGAACATATATCTGACCCCGCAACTCTAAGAGAACATCAAGAATTCTGCGAAAATCTGCTGAATTATCAGTCTGCGTACTGGCATCTGCATGATCAGATGGAGTAAAGGCAGACGATGGCAAATCAGCATAGTTACGCAGAAGTTACGCAGATTGGGCGATGAAACATCATGTCCCTCCTCAGGAAATTGAGAGGCATAGATGTCCCCCTGTTTCCATGCCTTCAGGTGGAGAAGAGTGTTCCTCATGCTCTGCTTCCTCTTGATCTTCTTTCTCCTCTTCTTCTTCTTCTTCAATTCTTTCCTCCTCAGCATCTCTTTCTTCTGCTTCTCTCTCCTCTGTTTCTTTCTCCTCTGCTTCCAAATTTTCTCTTTCTCTAGTCCTATGTTCTGTCCCATCTGTGTCTTTCTCTTGTCGTTCCGTTGATTCTGGAATAGAACGACTGAGTTTCTTCAATGCCATTGCAGAAATGGTGACGTCATCCTCATCTTCTTCATCCTTAACGATGAGAGCTCTTCTTTTCTTGGATGGAGCAATCATGGGCTCCTTCCATTTTCTTTTTGATGCCGAAGAGATTTGATGAGTCTTGGCAGGGGTTTTCTCATTGAATTTCTCCAACGCCTTGTTAAGTTCCTTCAAACGCATTTTAGACATCATTTTCAGTCCCACCACCATTTGATCACACATTCTAACGCAGAGAATTCGGGGAGGCTGAATATTCAAATGTCTGAATAACTTGGTCACAAGAGCTGGATAAGGAAGTTGACCATTGTCCTTCACCACTGCTCTATACATGTGGAATATAATAGTGTGAGGAAGAGAACTTTTTCCCAGCATTGATGGCATACATCAGCTTTGCCTCTGAGTTTGAAACATCAGTTTTTGAAGTAGATTTTGGTCTGAGGCAACTAATCACAATCTTGTGAAGCCAATTGTTGAACGCACTCATCCTTAAGTAGGAAATTTTTCCCTCTGTCCTTCTATCCTTAACCAGTTCCAACGTAGCATGAGCAATAGACACATTAATAGGTTGATATCTCCTCTTTCAACCCCAATCACATCAGCCAACATATCTACATCCACCACATAGTCCTGATCTCGGACACTAAAAGAGAATCTATTTGCATCCAGGAAACTGAGATTCGAATAGAAATATGCAGTGAGTTCAGCATAGGCTTCTGTAGATTCAAAACAAAACTGTTCAAGTTGAAGAAGACTAAATTTTCTCCACCACATAGTCCTTTATTGAAATAAGGTCTTTGTATTGAAAGAATTTTCTCAAGTTTCTCAGATCCTATAGAAAATCTTTTGGAAATATTTGATATGTCATTTTTTTAAAATGCATTTTCTTTCGAAAGGTTGTCTTCACTTTCTTTAAGAGTAGAAACATTCATGTCTAAACATTTAACCTTTTCTTTCAAAACATTTTCCTGTAGTTTTAGTGCATAATTTTCTTTTTTAAGTTCGTAAATCCTTTTAAGAGAGGTCTTGAGACTAAAACACAACTCATCAATGTATTTAGAAACTTTAATTGGAATTTTAAAGTTACTCACCTCAAATTCACATGTCGAACCCGAGTACGTCTCGAGTTTGAATCTGAATCCGATTGTGCCATTAGACATATATTGGCATAATCATCATCACTTTCTTCACATTCTGTATCACTCCAGGTTTCTGCTTTGAGAGCCTTTCGATACTTTTCAATTTTTCCTTTCTTCTTCCTTAGAAGGGGACAGTTGGGTCTGATGTGTCTATTTTTCTTACATTCAAAACAGACTACATCTCTATTGGATTCATCATCCTCAACAGACTTAGTTTGTTGCTTTTGAAAATTTTGTTTCTATGGATTGAATCTTCTTCCTTTTCTGTTCAGCTTTCTGAATCTTCTTATCATGAGAGCAAGCTCCTCATCATCCATATCGTCTTCAAAATCTGTAACATTAGAATCATCATTGGATTAATGCAATGGATTTCTTACCTTTAGGATCTTCGTCTTCAATGATTCGCTCCACTTCATAAGACTGAAGAGTCCCAACCAACTCATCGACAGATAGTGGCATAATTCTTTGTGTCTCTCTTATTGAGGTCTTTATGTGATTCCAATCCTTGGAGAGTCCACGAGTAGCTTGTTTACTTTCATGGGATCGAAATTGGTTGACTTTGATTTTCAAGACCATTCACGATTTCGTAAAAACGACTAAACATGTCGGTTATAGATTCTCCTGATTTCATTTTGAAGGCTTCGTATTGATCGAGGAGAATGTTGATTCTGGTTTCTTTCACTCGATCAGTTCCTTCATAGGTGATGTGCAATCTATCCCAAACTTCTTTGGCTGTAACACAAGAAGATATTCTGTTATATTCAGTAAGTGACAAAACACAATATAAAGAATAAATTGCTTTTGCATCAAGAGCTTGTCTTTTGGTTATCTCTTCCTGAGTCATTTCACTAGACTCAATAGCTTATTTTCCTCTTTCTAAGACAGATGCGGCTTTAGGAATGATTCCTTTGTCTATCACGTCCCATTCCAGAGGATCCTTTGATCTTAGGAACGCATTCATCTTGTTTTTCCATATATTGTATTCCTTTCCATCAAAGTAAGGCGGTCTGGTATTGCTTTGCCCTTATACCAGCCCTGGAGACAACATACTAGACATGGATCTTTAACTCTGAAGTAAAACACTTCAAACAAAGTGAGTACACATGCTCTGATACCAATTGAGATAGCTAGTATAAGCACCTAGAGAGGGGTGAATAAGTTGCTTCTGTTGAAGAAAACTTCCTTGAGTGTTTTGAAGATGACAAAACATTTCCATTAGTCTAGTTTAAATACTTGCAGACTCTTTCATCAAATTCTGAAGACCTCCGGACTGCCAGACTCAAGATTCAAAGTCTATCCTCATTGACAGTTTCTAGACCATCGAAGAAGGCTTATCCGAAACTGAGTATTTCGTTAAGGATTTGATTCTATCGACTAAAGAAGATCTCTTGGCTAGATATAGCATGTCGGAATCCATTATTCAAATTGAGATTGATTCAGGGATTTTGGATTCGTTAATTAGCAAGGTATATTTGGAAGGTTCTACTTATGGAAACCTAGATCCTGATTGTATGGGTGAGCAGGATTGGTGGGCTATCGTCATATTCTTTAAATAACTCGAGATCTTCCTAATTGATTCTGTCCAACGGGTAGATTGGAAGAACTCCTTTGGTAAGTGCTAATAGGTGTGATGGTATGAAGGAGTATATAAGGAAGACATTCCAGTTATTCGAGTGTATACGTGATAGAAGAATTCCAAAGTCTGAAGCTCCTTGTTCTTAGTCAATTCAATTGTTGAGCGAAATTTTGTACTCAAAAGAGAGTTTATATTGAGAGACCTTGAGGAAGTGCAGCGAGTCTTTACTTTGTGCAATCAAGGAAGAAGCTTTACTGTAACAACTCTTTTGTTTCATAGTGAAATCCAGCCGGTGAGCTATCAGTGTGGAAGAGTGGACGTAAGCTTGAATTAAGCCAAACCACTATAAACCCTGTGTTCGTATTCTCTTCCCTACGCTCTTTTACTTTGATCGTAACTTGATTTGTTTACAAGAGTCTAATTTCTTTTTCATAATCTATTGCTGATTAGAGTTGCACACTTCACTCGGGGAAATTTGTTTTTACCCTATTCACCCCCCCTCTAGGTGCTCGTACTAGCTTTTACAATTAGTATCAGAGCTTGTGTACTAAGTTAAGTTGAAGTGTTTTACTTCAGAGTTAAAGATCCATGGCTAGTATGTTGGCTCCAAGACTGGTTGAAGGGCAAAGCAATACCAGACCGCCTTATTTTGATGGAAAAGAATACAACATATGGAAAAATAATATGAAGGCATTCCTAAGATCAAAGGATCCTTTGGAATGGGACGTGGTGGACAAAAGAATCATTCCTAAAGCTGCAACAATCTCAGAAAGAGGAAAATAAGCTGTTGAGTCTAGTGAAATGACTCAAGAAGAGATAATCAAGAGACAAGCTCTTGATGCAAAAGAAATTTATTCTTTATATTGTGCATTATCTCATACTGAATATAATAGAATATCTTCTTGTGAAACAACTAAAGAAGTCTGGGATAGATTACACATCACTTATGAAAGAACTGATCGAGTGAAAGAAACCGGAATCAACTTTCTACTCGGTCAATATGAAGCATTTAAGATGAAACCAGGAGAATCTATCACTGACATGTTTAGTCGTTTATAGAAATCATAAATGGTCTTGAATATCAAAGTCAACCAATTTCTGGACCCATGAAGGTAAACAAGTTACTGTGTGGATTGTCCAATGATTGGAATCACATAAAGACCTCAATAAGGGAGACACAAAGAATCATGCCACTCTCTGTTGACAAATTGGTTGGGACTCTTTAGTCTTATGAAGTGGAGAAAATCAACGAAGATGAAGATCCTAAAGGTAAGAAATCCATTGCATTAAAATCTAATGATGATTCTGATGTCACAGATTCTGAAGACGATATGGATGATGAAGAGCTTGCTCTTATGATAAGAAGGTTCAGGAAACTGAACAAAAAGACGAGAAGATTTAATCCAAAGAAACAAAGTTTTCAAAAGCTACTAAATAAATTAGTTGAGGATGATGAATCCAATAAAGATGTAGTCTGCTTTGAATGCAAGAAAAATGGACACATCATACCCAACTGTCCCCTTCTGAAGAAAAAGAAAGGAAAAACTGAGAAATATTGAAAGACACTTAAAGCAAAAACTTAAAGTAATATTGAATGTGAGGAAAGTGATGATGATTATGCCAATATATGTCTTATGGTACATTCAGATTCAGATTCAGACTCCTAGATAGACTTAGACAGTGAAATCGAGGTAAGTAATTTAAAAATCCCCTAAAGTCTCTAGATACATTGATGAATTATGTCTTAGTCTTAAAACATCTCTCAAAAGGATTTCGAACTTAAAATGGAAAATTCTGCACTAAAACAACAGGAAAATGTTTGGAAAGAAAATGTCAAAAGTTTAGACAAAAGTGTTACTATTTTAAAAGAAAATGCAAACAATCTTTCAAAAGAAAATGCATTTTTGAAAAATGATATTTCAAGTATTTCTAAAAGATTTTATATAGGATTTGAAAATTTTGAAAAAATTATTTCAGCACAAAGACCTTACTTCAACAAATCAAGTTTAGGAATGATTGTTGAAACCATTCCTCTAATTGATTTTCCTAAAGTAAAGGAAAGAATTAAGCAAAGACCTACAAGAGATTCTTACAAAAATCATTTCCGAAAAGTTTTTGTGAAACCTGTAGGCCGCAATGCTCTTAAATGTTCTAAGTGCAATAATTCAGATTATTTTGAGAAAGAATGTCCTATGGTTTGGAAACCTGTTAAGAAGATATGGGTAAAGATCGTATATTACACTAACACCAATAGACCCAAGAAAATATGGGTACCAAAGAAAGCTTGAGTCTCTTTTCTAAATGCAGGTCACTATCAAGAAAAAAGTCAAATGGCACTTGGATAGTGGATACTCAAGACATATGACAAGAGACTCAAATTGCTTCACAAAACTTGTACAAGTTAATGGTGGAAAAGTTTCTTTTGGAGAAAATAGCAAATGAATAATTGTGGGATACGGAAGCAGTAAAGATTTGAAGCCTCACGATCGTAATGTTTCCTTAGTAGAATGACAACTACAATTTGCTGAGTATTAGTCTATGCGACACTTGGTTTCAAAATCAACTTTCAAGAATGAATATGTTCAAGAACTAGTAAAGGCTCCTCTCAAGACGGGCGAAGACATGAGAATATCTATTTTTGGATATCAAACCATATGAATCCTAATGTCTAATCTCAATTCAAGAGGAAGCAAACTTATGGCACAGAAAACTTGGGTACATCAACATGAAGCAGATAGCCAATATCTCATCAAAGAAGCTTGTTTGTGAACTACCCAAACTGACATACCAAAAGTCTGATCTATGCACACCATGGTGTTGGGAAAACAAGTAAGAAACTCATTCAAACCAATAAATCAAGTATCTACTAATCATGTACTGCAGCTCTTGTATATGGATCTCTTTGGACCAACCAGAACTCAGAGCATTGGAGGTAAGAAATACTGTTTAGTAATTGTGGATGATTATTCACGATTCACTTGGGTATATTTCCTAGCAAGTAAGTTTGAAACATTTTCTTATTCTATAAAGTTTGCTAAAAATGTCCAAAATGAGAAAAAGTATGTTATTTCAAGTATATGGACAAACCATGGAAGTGAATTTAAAAATCAAGACTTTACAAAATTCTGTGATGAATCTGGCTTTCAACATGTGTTCTCTTCACCATATACTCTAGAGCAAAATGGAGTCGTGGAAAGAAAGAATAGATCGCTGTAGGAAATGGCTAGAACGCTTTTAATTGAAAGTAACATCTCTTCTCATTTTTAGGCTGAAATAGTTTCTACAACGTGTGCTATATTATTAATAGAGTCTTCTTAAGGCCTATTTTGGAGAAAACTCCTATAAGTTATTCAAAGAAAAAAAAGAAGCCAATTGTTTCGTATTTTCATGTGTTTGGATGTAAATGTTTTATATTGAAAAATGCAAATGATCGGGTTGATAAGTTTGAAGAAAAATCATATGAAGGTATTTTCCTTGGATATTCTATCACAAGCAAAACTTACAGAGCATACAACAAAAAGACTCAATCTGTGGAAAAATCGATGAATGTCAAATTTTAAGACTTTATGCAAAATCAATCGATTCAGACTCAACTTGAAGAATTTGAACCTGCTCTAGACTCTACAAAGTCTAAATCTCCAGAAGCATCTCAGACTTCAGAAGACCAGCAACAAATGATCATTGAAGATTCAAATGAGAGAAATGATCCACAGTTTGACAAATCAACCAGCAACTGGAAGCATAAGTCCAGTCATCCCAAAGATCTTATTATTGGTGATATTAATGAAGGAATTTGCATAAGATCTAAAAGGCGTGAAGAATCTAGTGTTGTGGCTCTTATTTCGAAATAAAACCCAAAAGCATAGAAGAAGCTTTAGCGATGAAAGCTGGATTAAAGCTATGCAAGAAGAACTCAGGTAATTCAGCATCAATGATGTTTGGGAATTGACTCTTAAACCGAAAGGTAAATCCATCATTGGAGCTAAATGGGTTTTTAGGAACAAGATGAACAAGAAAGGAAAAGTCGTAAGAAACAAAGCAAGGCTTGTGGCCAAAGGATATACGCAAGAAGAAGGGATAGACTATGATGAGACTTATGCGCCAGTAGCAAGGTTAGAAGCAATTAGATTATTACTTGCTTTTGATTGTCATAAGAATTTCGGGTTATTCCAAATGGATGTCAAAAGTGCTTTCTAAATGGATTTATCCAAGATGAAATCTATGTGGAACAACCACCCGGTTTTGAAGACCCAAGGAAACCGGACTACGTATTCGGGGCGAAAAAGGCTTTATATGATTTAAAGCAAGCACCTCGAGCTTGGTACGACAGACTAAATAAGTTTTTAATTTAAAATGGCTTTGTCAAAGGTAAAGTAGATACTACATTATTTGTCAAGAGAAAAAGCAAAAGCTTTTTACTTGTTCAAATTTATGTTGATGATATTATTTTTGGATTTTCTAATGAAAATCTATGCAAGAAATTCTCTAAGTCTATGCAGGATGAGTTTGAAATGAGCATGATGGGTGAACTAACATTCTTTCTCGGGTTTCAAGTGAAACAAGCTGAAGGAGGGAATCTTTATTCATCAAGAAAATATGCTAAAGAACTTGTCAAAAAGTTTGACTGGAAAATTGCAAAAAGACCGATATACCAATGTCAAGTTCCTTGAAGCTAGACAAAGATGAAGGAGGAAAAAAAGTTGACCAAAAGCTATATAGGAGTATCATTGGTTCACTTCTTTATCTTACTGCTTTTAGACCTAACATTCTGTTTAGTGTTTGTATTTGTGCCAGATTTCAATCAGACCCCAAATAATCTCATTTAAGTGCTGCAAAATGTATTATCAAATACATTACCTTAACTTCAAATTTAGGTCTCTAGTATCCAAAAGAAGAAGACTTCGCTATTCTTGGATACTCAGACGCAAACCAAGCCGGATGTAGAGTTGGTAGAAAGAGCACCTCGGGCACTTGTCAACTACTTGGTAACGGGACAAGTATCTTGGTTTTCAAGGAAGCAAAGTACGTAGCTCTTTCTACGGCATAAGCGAGCATGTAGCTCTTGGAAGTTGTTGTTTACAAATTCTGTGGATAAAATAACAGCTAAGAGACTTTGGAATTGAAGATTCATGCACTGAAATCAAATGTGACAACACCAGCGCAATCAATCTCACCAAGAATCCAATTCTTCACTCAAGAGCAAAACATATAGAGATTCGACATCATTTCATTAGAGATCATGTTCAAAATGGAGAAGTTTCGATTCAGTTTATTGATTCAAAGAATCAACTGGCGGATATATTTACAAAGCCTTTGGAGAAAAATCAATTTGAAGTTATTCGTTCCAGACTTAATATCTTAAAGGCGAGGAAGTTAGATTTAAGGCTGAAAGTCTAAAGACACTCAAACTCGGACAATCAAGATTTACGAGCGTAAGTTACTTCTATTTTAGAAACTTATCTCTCGGATTAAATCTCAAAAGTGTACGATCATCTATCTATAAATGATTAATGTTATTTCCCATTTTCGTGATTATTGCAATCTTTCCTTTTCGAAAAAGAAGTTATTTTTAAAATGACGGTTATCTAATTTTTGAAAATGCAGTTAGTTTTTTAAAAGGCATTTTTATATTTCCTTTTATGACGTTCCGTATGCCTCGCTTCGACTGCCTTATATACTGTTGGTTCTTCTTCGTTTTACTCACAAAAACCTTAAGAGAGCTCAAATCTTCCACTTATATTTTCTTCTCTTGTTTAATCCTCGAAAAGTTTTGACCTTTCTTGTGAAACAAGCTTGGAATCTCTCAAAGACAATGAAAGATGTCGTCTCAAAGAAAGTCTTCGAGGATCGCGAACAGGGGACCACAACAAATGCGTGAGGGACCTATGCATTTTGATCTCACCGAGGAAGAAGAATTTCCTAGACAAAGCAGAGCCCACAACATTCTCAGCAACGTCCATCTCTTCCATCTAGACCTCAGAATATTGAACTAAGAGAAGAGGAAGAAATCATCGAAGATGAAAAACTCGTAAAAACTCATAAGCCCGCTTTTACTTACAAGCTTTTCCGTGCTTTGAAGAGGAGTGGTACTCCTTTGAACTATATTGATGAATTTCTGAAAGACAAAGGGTATCGAAATGAAACCTTCTTTTTACGCACAATGGAACGATTAGGAATTGCCCTTGTGGGGTCAGCAGAAGAAGCATTGGCAAATATCCCAAGCGATCCACGTGTTAGAGGGCCGAGTCAACCGATGGGAATGATGATGATAGGATGTACACCGTTTAAACCTAGAATAGGTGTTGCGGCGAAAATCCAAAGCAAAAATGACATATTTGTTTCGCTCGGAGGAACACAAGCAATATACTCTAAGTTGCTAAAGCGTGGTGTGATAAACCCTAGAAGTGTGGACTTTGATTTTTTGATTCTTTGAAAGTCAAGCTGCGAGAGAAATTCAATCTTCTTCAACTAGAACGGTTTTGTTTTGAAATGACAAAAGGCTTATGCTGAACTCACTACTTACTTTTATTCAAATCTAAGTTTCTTGAATGTGAATAGATTCTCTTTCAGTGTTCAAGATCAGGACTATGTGGTTGATATGGATACATTGGCTTATGTGATTGGGGTTGAAAGAGGGAGATACCAACCTATCAGTGTGTCTAGTGGTCATGCGACGATAGAGCTTGTTCGGGATAGAATGACGGAAGGAAAGATTTCATATTCGAGGATGAATGCCTTAAATATTTTGCTTCACAAGATAGTGATCAATTGCCTCAGACCCAAATCGACTTCAAAGAATGATGTTTCAAACTCGGAGGCAAAGCTAATGTATGCCATCAACGCTGGCAAAAAGTTCTCTCTTCCACACACTATTATGTTCCACATATACATAACGATGGTGAAGGACAAGGGCCAACTTCCTTACTTAGCACTTGTCGTTGAGTTATTCAGACATATGAACATTCAGCCTCCCAGGATTCTTTGTGTTCGAACATGCGATCACATGGTGGTAGGACTGAAAATGGTCTCTAAAATGCGTCTAAAGGAACTTAATAAGGCTTTGGAGCGATTCAAGGTTAAAACCCCTGTCAAGACTCACCCAGTCTCCTCGGCTGCAAAACGGAAAGGGAAAGAGCCCATGGTTGCTCCATCCAAGAAAAGAAGAGCACTCATCTTGGAGGATGAAGAGGATGAGGATGATATCACAATTTTTGCTCTTGCATTGAAGAACTTAAGTCATTCTGTTCTAGAGACAAAGGAGAGAGAGGAACAAGACAAAGAAGAGCTCGAATAGAGGATTGGAGGAATAAAATCAATTGAGAAAGAAGTAGAGGAAGAAAGGATTGAAGAAGAAGAAGAGGGAAGAGGTGAACAAGAAGAAGAAGAGCATGAAGCATACTTCTCACCGCCTGAAGGCATTGAAATAAGGGGAGATCCTGAAAAAAGAGGTACGTCCTCAATTGCTGCCACCAGTGAAGGAGTAAGTCATTCTCTAGCAGATCCTAAGACATCTATACCTCTCAATTTCCGAGGAAGGCCATGAGGTTTCATCGCCCAATTTGCGTGATCATGTTGACTTGCCATCATCTCGCCAATACACCTTCCGTCGATCGTGCAGAAGCCAATACTCAAACTGATAATTCAGCAGACTTTCGCAGAGTGCTTGATGTTCTATTGGAGATGCGAGGCCAAATTTATGCTTTGGGATACGAACTTCAGAACTTTCAGAATGCAGGACAAGCCTCTTCAAATTCTTTGCAAGATCAACTCCATGCCCTTGCTCTTCAAGTTCAAGCAAATGCCAAGGGTGAAGATGTGGCTCAACTCAGGGAGGATTTAAAAAAGATGGAAGGGATTGTCTAGTCAATGGGAGATTTTCAGCTTATTCATGTTCCAAAGCAATACTAATTCCATTCTTTTTTCATCTCTACCTTTTTTAATGCTGACAAAAAGGGGGAGAGATGTGGTGCATATTTGACTTTAAACTCTTGACTCTTGAACTCTTGACTTTTGTGACGTTTATATGTGATTGACTTTACTTTTGTGTTTTGCTGTTTGGATTTGGACTAGATTTGGGTTTGACTGTTTAAACGATTGTTTATCTTAAGCACTATTGGTATCTCATGGCAAAGATAGTTGCTCATTTACAGAACTAACCTACTTTATGTGGATGCAAATTTTAATGTTATCTTTACTAAGCCATTTATCTTTTATGAGATATCCATGTTTGCTTGAGTATTGTTTTGCAGGTCAAAGTTATCCAAATCTATAGGAAAGTTTTGTCACCATAAAAAATGGGGAGATTGTTGGAGAAAACTTCCTTGAGTGTTTTGAAGATGACAAAACGTTTCCATCAGTCTAGTCTGAAGACTTGCAGACTCTTCCATCAAAGTCTGAAGATCTCCGGACTACCAGACTCAAGACTCAAAGTCTATTCTCATTGATAGTTTCTAGACCATCGAAGAAGGCTTATCCATAACTGAGTATTTCATGAAGGATTTGATTCTATCGACCTGAGAAGATCTCTTGGCTAGATATAGCATGTCGGAATCCATTATTCAAATTGAGATTGATTCAGGGATTTTGGATCTGTTGAATGGCAAAGTATACGTGAAAGGTTCTACTTATGAAAACCTAGATCTTGATTGTATGGACGAGCATAATTGGTGGGCTATCGACATATTCTTTAAATAACTCGAAATCTCCCTAATTGATTCTGTTCAACGGGTAGATTGTAAGAACTCCTTTGGTAAGTGCCAACAAGTGTGATGGCATGAAGGAGTATATAAGGAAGACATTCCAGTTATTCAAGTGTGTGCGCGATAGAAGAATTTCAAAGTCTGAAGCTCCTTGCTCTTAGTCAATTCAATTATTGTGTTAAATTTTGTACTTAAAAGAGAGTTTATATCTTTGTGAGACCTTGAGGAAGTGTAGCAGGGTCTCTACACTATGAAATCAAGGAAGAAGCTTTACAGTAACAACTCTTTTGTTTCATAGTGAAATCCAGTTGGTGGGTTGTCAGTGCGGAATAGTGGATGTAGGCTTGAACTAAGCCGAACCACTATAAACCATGTGTTCTTATTCTCTTCCCTATGCTCTTTTACTTTGATCGTAACTCGATTTGTTTACAAGAGTCTAATTTTCTTTTCATAATTTATTGTTGATTAGAATTGCACACTTCTCTCTGGAAAATTTGTTTTTGCACCTATTCACCCCCTCTAGGTGCTCGTACTAGCTTTCACAGCTTCTTCAGTTCTTTAAACCAAACCAACTCCACTCCGCAACTTGTCTGAACATTCAATTGAATAAGAAATCTGTCCGGATGGCGGAGCTTTCATTCATCCCCTTTTCTCATTCGCAACTTGCGCCTCCTGTTTACGTATACTCTTTACGTTCGCGGAAGAGTCGCGCTTTTTGCAGTCTCCCACATGGGAACCGAAGAGATCGAGCCACGCATTTCGTCTTCTGCTTCGATCCACTCCTGGAAGCATGATATGTTCGTAAGCTTCAGATGTGAGAACATAAGGAAAACCTTCGCGGCCCAGCTCTTCCATGCGCTGAAGCAGGCGGGGATCTACTATTTCAGGGACAATGACAAAGTGGAGACCAAGATTTTCATTGAGCCCAAGCTACTCGACGCGATTTGCAATTCTAGGTTGCCCTCGTTTTGTTCACCACCAATTACGCTGACTCGCGGTGGTGCTTGAATGAGCTGATGAAGATCCCGGCGTGCAACAGGAGGTTCAGAGATCATCAGGGTCACATGGTTCTACCCATTTACTATGATGTTGAGCTAGGGGACGTTCGGAAACAGAGCGGGCGATTCAAGGATGGTTTTGGAAGGTGTTGGGCCACCCACACGGACGATTTGCTGGTGCAGAAGTGGAAGGATGCGCTTAAAGAAGCTGGGGATTTTTCAGGATGGCACTTGAATAATGACGCTAATGGGTAAAAGCATTTAATAAGTTCACTCCTGAAAATGCTCATATTTGTGGTCGATTTGAAATATGTTGTTGCTTGAGTTTAGTTCATGGGTTTATCGCTCATCTGCTGATAGCCCCTCTATGCTATAATTACTCATATTGGATTTGTTCTTCCCATGCAACTATAGGGATCAATCAAACTTCATTAAGCAAATTGTAGGACGTCTCTTCAGGATCAGTCCTAGACCAATCTCTCCCTATTTTGTCAAAAATGCTATTGGGGTGGATTCCTTTGTAGAGGAAGTGCTATCATTGCTCGAAATTGGGTCGGAGGACGATGTCCGTGTAGTTGGATTATGGGGAATGAAAGGAATTGGTAAGACAACAGTGGCCAAAGTTGTGTGTGATCGCATTTTTAGGGAATTTGAAGGTGTTAGCTAGCTAGAAAATGTCGGAGATGCAAACGAAGATACGCTTTTACTCCTTCAGAAGAGACTTCTCCACGATGTTCTTAAGGTACAAGGTCTAAAAATGTATGATCTTAACAGCAACATCAACGAGATAAAAACTAAGCTCTGCCGGAAAAGGATCCTGCTAGTTCTCGATTGTGAAAGCTAGTACGAGCACCTAAAGGGGGTGAATAGGTGCGAAAACAAATTTTGCAGAGTAAGGAGTATAATTTTAATTTTAAACCGACTCTGTTTAACAATAGATTATGAAAAGGAATTTAGACTCTAATAATCTAATAAAAATACGATCGAAGTAAAATAGCTTAGGGAAGAGAATAAAGACACAAGGTTTATAGTGGTTCGGCTTGATCCAAGCCTACGTCCACTCTTCCGCACTGACAGCCCCTCGGCTGGATTTCACAAAGAATCAAAAGAGTTGTTACAGTATTGCTCTTCCTTGATTCCACAGTGTAGAGACTCTGCTACACTTCCCAAGGTCTCACAGAAGTATAAATGCTCTTTTGAGTACAAGTTTTTGCTCAACAATTGAATTGACAAAAAACAAGGAACTTCAGACTTTAGAATTTTTCTATCGCGCACACACTCGAACAACTAGAACATCTTCCTTATATACTCCTCCGTGCCTTCATACCCGTTGGTGCTTACCAAAGGAGTTCTTCCAATCTACTCGTTGGATAGAATCAAGTAGGGAGATTTCGAGTTATTTAAGGAATGTGACGATAGCCCATCAATCTTGCTCGCTCATACAATCAGGATCTAGGTTTCCATAAGTAGAACCTTCCAAGTATGCTTCGCCAATCAACGGATCTAAATTACCCGAATTGAAATCAAAACGAATAACAGATTCCAAGATGCTATCTCCAGCTGAGAGATCTTCTTCAGTCGATAGAATCAAATCCTTAACAAGATACTCAGTTCTGGATAAGTCTTCTTCGACGGTCTAGAAACTGTCAATGAGGATAGACCTTGAATCTTGAGTCTGGCGGTTCGACGATCTTCAAACTTTGACTAAAGAGTCTGCAAATCTTCAAATTAGACTGATGGAAACGTTTTGTTATCTTCAAAACACACAAGGAAGTTTTCTCCAACATCGATAACATCACTAAGAAGGACCAAATTGAGTATTTTGGTGCTGGAGATCGAGAATGGTTTCAACATAAGAGTAGAATTTTGATAACTACAATAGATGAGCAGTCGCTGGAAGATCTCAAAGTGGATGACAAGTACATGCTCCCAGGATTGACCCACAAAGAATCGCTCGAACTCTTGAGTCGCGAGGCCTTCCGCAAAGACCAACCTAAAAAAGGCTATAAAGAGTTGTCAGAGAGGCTTGTCCACTACACGGGTGGACTTCCAATAGCTCTTCAAAGATTTGGTTCCTTCCTTTCTAAGAAGAGAAAAAATCAGTGGCATGAGATATTGGAGAAGTTGGTGAGAGAACCTCATCTTGACTCTATTGGATTAGCTTTAGAACCATTCTCCTCAGTTCTTCCCTTCCAATCAGTAGGGCCATATGGAGGTCATGGTGGGGGTTCTTATGATGACAAAACATACACTTATGTTAGAAAAATAACTGTAGTTGTTGTGAGATCAGTGATCGAGTCCTTTTCCATTGAGTATGATCAGATTGGGTGCTTGGTCCGCTCACCAAGACATGTTGGACTTTTGGAAGGCAAAATATGCACGGTGAGTCCATTATTATCGTACGCTGTGGCATGTTCTTGGGCTTTTCAGATTTGTGCACTGCAGGCTTTGCCTATTTATAAAAATTCCTGTCCACTTATGTCACTCGCTATCAAAATATGAGCTATTGTTTGGTCATTAGAAAATGAGAGTGGATAAAGGTAAATTGCTTAAGGATTGAACGGGGTAGTTCCACAATGCTTTATGATCTTGCAAAATCTGGACTTTTGATGAAAAAATATGAGTTTTGTTGGTTTTATATACTTGTCTTGTTGTTGGATTTATGAAAGATTTCATTTGTGCTATGATGTCGCCAATATAGAGGGGTGAATTCCATCTGTTTATGCAAAATATCAGGGTTTTATGATGGAGTTGAATGATTTCTTAGGAACTTAGTGAGAAAAAGAGAAGGAATGCAAGTACTCAAGGAATATCCTCTTCAAGTACTTTCTAAGTCCTCAAAAGTATTAAAAGTCCTTGGTTTTCGGAGTTTTCATTTCTTGATTAAGGTGATAAATACTAGATTTGTGTTTTTACCTGTAGGTAAACTTAGATTATCCAAATGAGTTCTTAACTTCAGTGTCAGGCTATATTAAAGAAGATTCAACTCCTGTGATCATTCAATCACTTATCTTCCACAGCAATAAGAAAACATATGGTCCATTTGGCAATGAGAGAGGGAAATTTTTCAGTTTCCCACCGGTTGCAGGGAAGATAATCGGATTCTTTGGGAGGTGTGGCTGTTCTCTTGACTCCATTGGAGCATATTTTGGACCGATCTCTCGTCCATATCCCTTCGAAATCATCGGCCCATTTGGCGGCGAGCATACAGATGTTAGACAAATTGACATTGTTTCTTGTTCTGCAATTGAGTTGATCACTATCACTTATGAGCAAGGTCGCTCTTTTGCACATGGTACAAGTGGTGGAGGCACAACAAACAAGGTAGTGGTGCTAGTAGAGTGATGAACTGTTGACCTTGGTGTCAGATAAAAGCTACTTCTTTTTAATTCTGATTCATGCAGATTATTTATATATACAAATCATTCATGGTTAATGTTCAATGATGGCCAGTTGAACCACCATATTTATAACTTACCCGGTAAAAACAAAAGCAGGATGTATAAATGATAAATTTGATAAATATTTCATTCACGATTTTTTTGCTTTGAAAATTGTTGATTTCTGTGCTTGCGAATGTTACTTTGCATATATGAAGTTGCTTCCATTATGACTTATTGGACCGAGTAACGGTCTCTCTCGGATGTCTTTATTTGAAAAATGAGTTATTTATTTAAAACCCAAATGACAAGTCAATCTCGAAATCACACAAGAGTACCAATGATATCTCCTCTGCAACTCCGTTGGATGGGTATCCGTTTTTCGTACAAGATATAAGACGGGATAGCAAAGTAGGCAAGACCATTATTTTTATCAGCTCATGCACATTTGCTTAACTATCCGGAAGTGGTATCAAGTGCTAGTTACTGTCATGCATAATGTTTTTGCTTGACAAGTAATTGCATTAACCATTCCCCAACTTTGTAATGCCCGTTACTGATAAATCTAGACTGGTTAAGTGAGTATCTAACTTCTGTTTCGAGTTATATTACAAGTGATTTTGGCTCTACTGTTATCAATTCACTCACATTTCAAAGCATCAAAAGAACATATGGACCATTTTGTACTAAAAAGGGAAGGTATTTTCATTTGCAGCCACTGGGAGGAAGATAATTGAATTTTATGGAAGTTCTGGTACCTATTTGGAATCTATTGGAGCCTACTTAGAACCAAATCTCATCTCTGTCCAATTAAGTCTGTCGGGCCATTTGGAGGCCAAGGCGGACAGCCTTGGGATGATGGAAAGTATAATGGCGTGAAGAAAATAAAGATACTGTTGGAAAGCGTTGCCAACTACATCACCATTGAGTATGACAAAGATGGTGCGTCCATTTGGTCTTCCACACATGGTAGAAGTGGCAAAGGCGATATGTTCATCTAGTTTTAGGATTAGGAATGCCTTTCTCACCAATCTTTCCTTTTATTTTGCTACCACAAAAGAAAATTCATTGACTTTCGAGTCTGTGTATATCGGCATCTTTGCTGCAACGATTGAATATGGAAGGAAAAACCTGAAAGAGAAAAGAAATGAGGAACTTAAGCTACATATGATTGTTTTGGAATTTACTTATTTTCGTTTCCTTTGGCAAACTCGATTTCTATCATATTTAAGCATATTAATTGCAAACTTTGTAGGTTGATTTGGATTACCCACATGAATACTTAACCTCAATCTCAGGTTATATCAGACAATATTTTGGCTCGGTTGTCATTTGCTCACTGACATTTCAAACTACTACAAGAAAGTACGGACCGTTTGGTGAAGAAAAAGGAAGGTTCTTTTGCTGTCCATTGATATGCACCAAAATAGTCGGCTTCTATGGAAAGATCAGGTGCCCATCTTGATTCACTAGGATTTTACTTAGAACCAATTTCTTGTTCTGGTCCCTTCAAATCCATTGAGCCTTTTGGAGCTCAAGGCGGCAGCCCTTGGGACAATGGTATCCACACATATGTGAGAGAAACAAACATAGTCGCCGGATCGGTAATTGACTCCATTACTTTTGAGTATGAAAATGATGGGTCTACAGTCCAGAGCCCTAAACATGGTGGAAATGGGGGAGACAAGACTTATAAGGTATGACCTGTTAGACGCAAATTGCGCAATCCCAAGATCTCCATAACCAGAACAAGAACATGCATAATTGAGTAGAAAGATTAATGCACCTGTTTTGGGATCTATCGAACATAAAGCGGAAGCAAAAAAGGGATTACCCACTCATCAATGGGGATTCACGCATCAAGTCCTTCTCTTTTATTGCCTCCCGTATCACTGGCTCAATGAGGCAGCCCCCTCACGTGTAGCGTTAGGTCAACGCCCCTTAGGTGAGGATACATGTGAGAATTAGGGTTAGAGAAGAGACTTGAGTACTATTTATAGAGTTTCCAACCAGGTCCCCTTATTACGGGCTAGGCTCAACTCGTCTCACACTAGTCAGCTCCATATTAGACTAATTAAGAAACCTTCTATCTCACTTTAGACCAACCCTGTTTTACGGTAACCGTAAAAACAGTAAATTACAATATCAATTAATGTAGTCCACATTAGGAAAACTCTTACATTCTTTGAAATTCTTTTAGTTTTGTATGCCAATTTGCAACTAATGAACTTATGATCTTTAGGCAAGTAAGTTAGTTTCCAAACACTATGATGTTTCATAGATTGTATATCGTCTTTTATGGCATCTAATCATATACTTGATTGAGAATAAGAAACGACATTTATAAATATGCCATTACATTAACCATATAGTGGATATTGTAATCATGCCCTCACAAATAAACTATATAATCTGATGGTATAACTAATATTCAGAGTAAAGTTACCACCATTTCATTCTATACTTGAGGGGTTTGAAAAAAATTCATCATAACTATATCAAAAATAGCACCTTAAACCTCAACTAGTCTATGGTATAAGAGATTCAATAATTGTCTATACCACAATTATCTGTATAAGCAAAGACAAAGACACATTGATTTTCCATCGTACTATTATTCTTAATAGTCTGAGAGCAGCTATCCCTACAATTACGTTGAACTGTAGAAACTTTTTAGTATGTGATTCCATAATACTTGTACCTTCTTTAGGGTCATAAAATTGATACCCATTTGAACAATCTGAGTAAGATACAAAATAATTCCAAGTGGATCTAAATTCCAACACACTTAATATTGAATTAGATAACCTCACTTCTGCATGACACCTCTAAATTTAATATGATTCAAGTAATTTATATCCAGTCTATAACTCAAAAGAAGTTTATGAAATAACTTTGATAAGAAACACCTTTTGTATGTGAAAATGTTGCTTTCAAAATATTAGCCCGCAGAAGACCGGATAAATTAGTCTTATTAATCATACTCATCATCATGTTCAATATGATGCATTTATGCCTTTCGACCAAATCTTTTTGTCAGGATTTTCAAGTATAGTAATTAAGTTACCATCCCAAAATCTACCAAGTATTTACCAAATGACCCTTTAAGCTATTTCGCATTGTCATACTTGCCAAAATACTCACGACCACTGTTAAGCCTGACAATCTTTTAAGACTAATTGTAATTGTTTTATTCTTTATCTCGGTCATTTTCCTTAAATAGAAAATTTTCAGAAACAACCTTTTAATCATATACGAGATGTATATGTCATTAGGACTTAAACACAATCTTTGCAGATGTGTCATAATTTCAATATCAGACAAGACATAATTTCAAGCAACTAAGGCTTCCATCATCTTATAGCAGTGCAGTTCGCATGCAAACCTCTTTTGCCAAGCAGAAAATCATATATCTATTACTTAAAATTTGAAACAGTAAAAACTTCAATAATAATGAAGTTATTAATTACAGAAAATGTGACTAAAAAATAAGCAATATATATAATTAGCATCATGTGAGCACCGTGTAACTTGACGTACAAGTACACATCCAGAGAGTTACACGCATAATCATATAATCACATTTGGGCAGAATACATGACATGCATTTGTACACTTCCCACATGATAGTAGTTATGAGAATATATTCTAATCTTCGTGAATTTATCATCTTTGGGCAGATGAATAACTGGGATCAGTCAATCATCTACCACACCATCATGTATCCCTCAATGAACTAATATACAATCACCTCCTTTGGGAGTATGACCACGCATTAGACCAGGAGACATCCCAATCAGCATACGAGACCGAAATTTCTCAAACCCAATCAAGTGTGCCACTTTGGCGATCACTACTTAATTGAATCATTGAAACTCTCTCATACTAGGGATATAAACTTTATTACTCACATACATCATATACATGTGATTTTAACTTTAGTGATAGGGGCAGGTTATCACTAAAATCACATATCATGCTAATTACATTGTTTTATCTATTAATAAAAATTAATTATACATATATAAATATATTTATATATATGGCGAACCTGAAAGACAGATTCCAATGAGATCACCGATCATACACATAAGAAAATTCTCATAATATAGAAGCAAGCATCTCTTGTGCACCCCGATTACTGATTACTAGAATAACATTAAAAGAATGCTGATCTAGAATATCTCTCACAAATTAACATCAATAGTAATACATGGTACACCAAATCGACAAGCTTGACAGCTGATCCATTATCACTCATGAGTTCATAAGGCAAAAAATAACTCTAAGGCCAACAATTGATTTATTAGCCAATTTTTAAGTAACAAATTATCATTGTAATAAACTAGTGGCCTATTAATTGAGTCAAACCAGAGAATCAAATATCTAAAATTTAATAGTAGATACTATTGCTCTGCGTAAATATTGTCATACTCTTTAACCATAAAAATATTCAACTTGATAGACATTAACAAGTGACCAGATGAGTTCATGTACAATATGCAGTAACTTAATTGACATACATTACCCACATTCAGCAGATGTGTTAATTAGTACAATCAGTTTGGTCACGAGTTCTTAAGACGTCCATCATTCAAAAATTACCAGCGTGTTAAGGAGCATGCTTGAGCAACAAAAGTTTCATAACCTTTACTGTTTCTCATCAGCTCAATACATAGCTCAAATATTATCCCATACTGATTGTATCTCATTAAGCTAGTTTCAATTTATAATAAAGTTTGATTTTAATAATAAATCGCACCTTCATAATGTTTATGTGATAACATACTAGTAACCCATCACTTGTTTTTCCAAAATCACAGAAAATACAAGAAAAATACGCAAAAATATATTAAAAATACACATATTTAGGGCTTTGTATGTATTTTCACATCCATAAAATCATCAAACATGTAAAATAAATACACCACACGATAAAACATGGCAATACGAATCCAACACCACAAACCACGCGCCGAACGGATGCTCCATGCGCTCACACGCGTCGCCTGAGTGCATGGTTTATGTTCGACGCCCAGGAGGCACGTGGCCGCGCGTGGGGGTGCGTGCGGCCTCCTCCAGTGACGAGCTGCCTATGGTTCTCTTTGTCTCGTCGAGCCCAGTCTAAATATATAATTTAATTTAATTTTTATTGAACGAAAAATCTCGAAAATCTCAAATTATGGCAAAATCATTTGTGTTCGTGTTATAGGGTTATGGAGGCTCTAATACCACATGTTAGACGCAAATTGCGCAACCCCAAGATCTCCATAACCAGAACAAGAACATGCATAATTGACTAGAAAGATTAACGCACCTGTTTTGGGATCCATCGAACATAAAGCGAAAGCAAAAAAAGGATTACCCACTCATTAAGGGGATCCACGCATCAAATCATTCTCCTCTATTGCCCTTCGTATCACTGGCTCAATGAGGCGGCTCCCTTACATGTAGCGTTAGGTAAACGCCCCTTAGGTGAGGATACAGGTGAGAATTAGGGTTGGAGGAGAGACTTGAGCACTATTTATAGAGTTTCCAACAAGGTCCCCTCATTACGGGCTAGGCTCAACTCGGCCCACACTAGCCAGCCTCATATTAGACTAATTAAGAAACATTCTATCTCACTTTAAACCAACATTGTTTTACGATAACCGTAAAAACAGTAAATTACAATATCAATTAATGTAGTCCACATTAGGAAAACTTACATGACCATCTTTCAATGATTTGTTATTGTATTGTCAAGTGTGATATCAGTCGATTTTAGTTGCTATTAAGGTCTTGAGCGGTTTAAAAGTCATATTATGGACATTAGCATGGGACTTGTAATGCAGAAAATGCAAAAAGTAGATCAAATGACCACATCTGGTTTAATAAATTTTCCTGGAAATTTGTTTCTTAGAGTTGACTCGTACAACAAAGTTGTCTCGATGTTAAAAACTAATGCACAAGATTGGACACACTGTAATGTTCTATTTGGATCTTGTGCCTCGTTAGTCTAACTCGGTTAATCAGTGGGGGCCTGTTTGTGGAGATTTTTACTATTCTACAGTGAAGAGATTGTGATTAAAATTTCTCCCTTTCAATTTTTGCAAATTAACCTTAATTACCCCGGAGAGTATTTGACCTCGTACTCTAGTTACATAAGAGTGATTTTGGACATGCCGTGATACGCTTCCTCACATTTCAGAGCAACGAAAGAACTTTTGGACCATTCGGTACTGAGAAAGGGAAGTATTTTTCATTTCCTTCGACCGATGGAAAGATTGTCGAATTTCATGGAAAGTCTGGAACCCCTCTCGATTCACTCGGCGGTCGGCGCACATGTGGGACACTATTATTGAGAGCTACCCATGTGTGCCTGCACTTGTACGTGTCGGGTATACCTGCAGATGTGCTTGCTTTCAAATGTACGTCATCCACCATTCTTAAAACATGCCAGTATTTGTAATGGACCTTGTCATATCGCTTGACAGTCTTTGCGACTTTGCCCATAATTTTGGAGAAATAGATGTCGTATATAGAGCACCCCTTGGTTTGGATCGTCACATCTTCAAGCCCCAGTTAATTATATTTTTGTTCTTCAGGACCTCCTTATCTACATTTCGCATTGTCCCAAACCCTCTCTAGGCAAGACATGTTAAGTGCGTGACCTCGAGTCGAGTTAACAAATTGCCAAATAAATGCAAACGATTCCTCTTATGAGGTGGCGCTTACATTTGGCTCAAGTCTAACGATGGCAACGTGAGTTGATTTGGTTAATTACGAAAATTTGTTCCTCCTTTTGGAAGGTGCCATTAACCAATTATGGGTTTTAGAAACTTGAGTAAGATGCGGGAGTATGTCTAATTTCTACGAAGAAGAGATTTATGAGTTTAGCGATCTGATTATACTTAATTAATTTAGCACCATTTCGGTACATTTTCATTGTATGAAAACATTTTACTTGCAGTCTTCATTAATTTTTGTAATCCTAGACTTCTAACATGTGAAAGGCGATTATGCAGGATTGTGCAAGCAGTAAAGATAAACAACCTGCAATCAAAACAGTACATAAACATAACTAAATAAGTGAACAAAGTACGGGAAAATAAAATCCGGGTAAAAGTAAATAAAGCCTCGTTATTAAGCCTCGGACAGGATCCCATGAGTTTAGCCCCAAACCGAACGTGCCCATCTCTCTAACTAAAATATGCATGCCTCCTAAAAGAAGACTTAAGTGGTGAAATATTTTATGAAAAAACATGCTATGGTAAAGTAACGAATTAAACTAACCCTAATTAATCCAATTTTTATATTTTCTAATGTCTAACATTAGATGCAGCCCTATCGTGAAATGTCTCTACATTTGAAACGGAACAATCCTAAAAGCGTAATTTTTTATTAAATGCCATCTTTACCCCTTTTCTCTTTTCAAGATTTTTTTTTTGTGGTCGTTTTTCATTTCTATTCAAAATAACATATTCCAAGACCTATTAAATTTTACAATGACAATATGGAGCTAAACATGGATTTAAATTTTGCTAAAGATATGATTTATCGCTAAAATTATATTAAGAATAAGAAAAAAAATACCCAAAAAAAAGAAGAAGAAGAAGGAAAACTCAGGCGAGGTAGGGCTGTGCTGACCTCCGCCACTCCGGCAACCCTCTCCCGATCTGTCCACATTAACGTGGGATTGTGTTGCAGAGAATGCAAGAAGTAGATCAAGTGAATGTTAATTGAATACAACAAGTTGTGGATTTCTTTTTCTTTTTGCTTCTCCGTTATAACTTTTCCAGATTTGAGTTTAGAGTCCCGACCTTCTCACTTGCAGTATCATTTTAATTTTTGCAGTGGAATTTTGCAACTTAGAGTTAACACGTACAACAAAGTTGTCTCGTTGTAAAAAATTCATGCAAAAGATCAGACGCCTTGGTGCACTGAAATTTTCTATTCTGGTCTTGTGCTGTGTTAATCTAACTAGGTCAACCAGTGGGTTCTGTTTGTTGACACTACTACAATTCTACGGTGAAGAGCTTGTGATTAAAATGTCTACCGTTTAACTTTTGCAGATGAAGCTCGATTGCCCCGACGAGTACTACTAGACTTCGTATTCAAGCAAGAGATGATTTTGGATCTATTGTTACTCGCTCCATCGCTTTGCAAAGCAACGAAAGAACTCATGGACCATTTACTATTGAGAAAGGGAAGTACTTTTCATTTCCTTCAACAGAGAGAAGGATAGTTGGATTTCATGGAAGGTCGGGAAACCATTTTAGTTCTCTTGGCGCGCTTATAGGACACCATTATTGAGAGCTGACCATGTCTGCTTGTGTATTTTTTTTTTTTGGTAAGGATGTTTGCTTGTGTATTTGCTTGTTGTTGACCCCTAAATTTTGGCGGCCCGTTTAATTATTTATCGCATTAAAAATTAGGGGTTAATTTTATTCCTGAAAAAATATTAATTACATAACATATAAATTTAGGTGCATTTATTTTTAATTTACATTTGTTGCATTTATTTATTGAATCGGTGGTGAATGGGTTCGAATTAATGATTTTGAGCTTTAATTTGGTAGACCGGACTAAGTCCACGAAACAAGCGAATTGACCCAAGCCTAATCGAAAATTATTTCATGAAAAATAAGGATTTGAAATCTTTCCGAGATATGATGGAATTTTCTGGATAAGGCAGATATGATAAAAAATATTGTGTTTGGAAAATCAAATATTACATTTGGAAAAAATCTTTATGAATATGTATTTTGAAAAATTAAAACCCTAACTCGTGGCCCTTAAAAAGAAAAAAACGAATAGGGTTTCGAGGGCTTCTCTTCGTAAAGGAAAAAAAAACACAAAAGTCAAAAGGTGAAGAGAGAGAGAGAACGGTGTGAGGGTTCCGGGGGAAAAAGCAGAAGAGAGGAGAGAGAGAGAAACAGAGTGAAAGTGTCGTGAGAATACAGTGGAGAGAAAAAAAAATAAAAAAAGAGGCGTGCACCGTTCATCTTCCTCGTGGGTTTCTTCCCCGAAGCCCCACGCCGCCGCGCCCCTGCGCCGCCCACGTCCGACCGATAGCCACCGCCGCTCCACCGGTCTTGCCCGCCGCACCCCCACTCACGAGCCAGCACCCGAAGCCGTAGCCGTTCGCTCGCCAGCTACCACACCAAAGCATCCCGCTCGTCTCCGTCGTGTTAGACGCCTCCCCTGCTGCTCGACGCCTGCGCTATAGTCGTAGACGCTCGCCCGCCGTCGCGCCGCCACCTGCCGCTGCACCAAAGTCTTGCTCCGCCTCCGCCCAAGTCGAACGCTGCTCTCTCGACCCGACGTCCCCGCAACAGCCCTCCCTTTTGCAGCAGATCGCGAAGCTCGCCACGCCGATCTCGCTCGACGACCGCGTCATCGGTGACTACTGCTCGCCTCAACCCGAAGCCGTCGTTGCTCAGTAGCCCGTGACCTAGCGCCTAAGACCCTCACCGCTCGACTGCTGCTGTCTCGATCTCACCGCTCGAGCGCCCCGATACCTGTAGATCTAAGCTCGCTTCCACCCGACGCCGTCACCGTCGTCGCCCAGCAGTCCGCGACGCCTCGACGCCCTCATTCTCTGCCGCATCGCCGTCGACGTCGCCGCCCAGCAACCCCCGATCTAGCTCCGCCTCCGCCGCTGCTTCGAGCTCGAGCCGCCCTGCCGATCCACCGCGAGCAACAGCGCCTCTTCTTGCTGCTCGCCATCGCTATAGCTGCTCGAGCCCGCGGCTCTCCACCGTCGCTGCTCCCCGCCGGAGCTCCGACGCCGGCAAGCAACCGCCCGACGCCGCTCACCGTGTTGTTCCCCTTAGGTAGTTTAGATTTTATTTTTTTCATTTTTTTTGTTTATTTATTTAAATTGTAATATTTGATGTCAATATTCATAAATTTTGTAGGAATTATCCATAGGGATTATCCAAAATTATTATAATTATTAATTTGATCCATAAAACATCAAATTATTTTTTAATTATATTAATTTTTGAGCATTTTGGTAATATTTTAATTATTAAATCATTATAATTATTAATTTAGTCACTTCGGATCAGATTTTTAATTATTTTGAATATTTTTATATGTCGTGAGGCTTAATCATTAATTTTAACCTGTGAGACAATATGTTATTTTTTGATTATTTTAATCATTTATTTGTTGAATATCTTGATTGTTTAGATTTAATGTTTATCTAATGTTTATTTGATAATTACTTGTCTTGGAAAAACATTTAAAAAAAAATCAAAATCTTGCATCTTAGACATGTAGGTTTAATAAATTAGAATTTTTTTTAGGATTACATTTTTAGGGTTGCATTTTTAGAAATTGGTTAGGGTTAGACCAATTTTTTTTTTTTTTTGTATAAATAGGGTCTTAGATAATGATTTGCACATTTTTATCATCTCAGTTTTTTTTTTAAAATAGTTTTCTAAAATAAGATAGGGTTTAAGTCAAATTAATCCTAAAATAAATTAGAAAATTATTCTTTTTTAGATAGTTTAATTGTGGTTTTTATTAATTCCGAATCTCAATAAAAAGTACAAAAATATTAGGTGCATATTTTGCATAATAGGTTCATTTAATTAGAATTTATTTTTAGTAAAATTAGGTCATGTAGTTAGAATGCATGTTTCAATTTTTTGAGATAAAAGAAAACCCCAAAAAAAATAATAATTACTTGCTTTAACGTGTTGAATTCATTCGGTGCAATTTATTCAAGGTTTAATAATGGTTGAATATCCATGTGATCATCCCAATTGCATGATAGTGATTTCAGTTAAATAAATCCAAGCTGCCTGCAAAAACACTTTTGAAATTAAAAAAAAAAAAATGGTACCGAAAGGGCATTAGAGAAATCTAGTGTAACAAAATCCCCGTACCCTTAGTCTCTGGTTCGTAGGAGTAAAATAATTCTCCCATTATTTTACTTAGGTGTCTAATCGACCTATCGTAAACCAATTAGTGGTGACTCCTAGATAATAATCATTTACATGTTAAATATTAAAACCTTAAGTCACGAATTGGTATGGGCTTGGGAGAGCCCGAGCTAAGTTTAAAAACTTAGTAGTCCATTAGCCTAAACTTATGTGGTGCACCCGAAATTTAGATCACGACACTTGTCCTGCGTGCTTTGCAGGGGCGCGTGCTTTCAAGTGTACGTTCATCCTTCTTAGGACATGCCACTGTATGTAATGTCATCGTCATATTCCTCGACATTCTTTCCTATATTGCCCCATAATTTGGGTCTCACGTCAACTCTAAATAAAAGGTTCACATAATCAAAAATTGAGACAAATCAACTCCGATCAATGGAAATTCAGGACCACAGAGGAAATGGTGACTCGTTTGCATTATTTTCTCTCTCGGGTTGGATGGGTATAATAATTTAATGTTTCTTCTTGTACTTGGATTTTGTAGCCCTTAATTGCCTGGACAAATCGCTCACGTTTTCTACTATGGTATGGTTTTAAGTAGACATTTAAAATGATTTGAGCATTGCGCAAGAAAAATTATCAAAAAAGTTTTAAATCTATTGTAATTATATCAATTTAAATATTTTCTTTTTACCAATTGGCTTTAAAACTTTTTGCATTTATGTCGATTTAGTCCATTCGACTAATTTAGTCATAAATCGCAGACATGAACATCGACTGTCCTATGTGACTTAGCAAGCATGAAAGTGGATAATTTTAATAACATTATAATATAGTTTCAAATTATTAATTTATTTTTTTCTTTTTATTCTTCTCTTTCTCTCTCTCGCTCTTTTTTTTCCCTTGCCTTCTTCTCCTTAGTGACCCACAAGAGGTGAGGGCCGGAGATGTCGACCTTGTTGGCCTCGGGTGAGCCTCGCCATGGCTGGAGCTCCCTCACTAGAGATCACGAGGGTATCCTCACCCAAGTTGCTCGCTGAGATAGCAAGGGTCGAGCCTCGCTGGCCCTCACCTCTGGCCGATCGTTGAGGTATGGCGATAAACTAGAGGAGTGTTCATAAAATTCTAAACCCAAGTGAACGTGTCGAATAAGTAATATAATGATAAGAAAGAGTATCATCCCATGGAGATCGATGATTAATAAACTAATTAAATATTAAAATAGATTAATTCTGAAATTTATCTAATAGATCAAAATATAATCAATAATAAATTAAAAACAAGACTTAGAGACTAAATGCAGTAAATCAATCAAATAAATATGTTAGAGCATCTGATTTAACCAATATGAATTTCAGATTGTTGTGGGTACAAGAACGATATCAAATATGTGATAGTGGAATTTTCTAATCTATTTACTATCATATATCTTGGTATAGCAAACCTACTCATTTTATTAATCCATTATATCTCTATGTGAATTAAAATAAACATAAGTGCATTAAAAACTAAGAATATTTCCGGCTTATAATGAGTCTTTTGGATCACTTTATCACTGAAAGTTACACAAATAACTCGATATATCTCTATCTACATTTAATTCATGGTTATATATTATAATGAACAATCGCATATTATCACTTCTCAGTCTCAAACATACACATCAGATCATTCAAGTGGTGACTAGTCACTCAAAAACATTATATACAATAATATATATCTTACATGAATGAAATCAATTGCAAGACATAAAAATCATGAAATTTACATAATCATAATTAGGTTACATTGTAGTTCTAACAAAAGAAAATTAGAACATAGCAGAAGAAGAAATAAAAATAAAAATCAAACCCAGCATCTTGAATCAAAGAAGAAGAATTATGTTATTACTTTTGTCTTCTTTTTAAAATACTTGAAAAACTCTCAGAATAATGAAAAACGATCTAATAAAAACCTAACTGCCTCCTCAGGCCCTCAATGTTAGGATATATCCAAGATCCTTATTTCCAAACAATTGCGCATAAAATTAGGAAGTAAATTAGATGATCCTTGATTTGATATCTATCTTCCAACGCTTGCAGATAATATTAGGGAACAAAATCAAGGATTCCCTGATTTGATATCCATCTTCCACTGCTTTTGATTTGAATTTTTGAGTTTTGCCATTCTTTTCTTTATCTTCTCCATATCTTATTTGTGACATTATGATTTTTAGGTTCTGATTTTAATTGGATAAATTGGGCATTTCATCGACGCAACTACAGTGTTTTTCTCTAAGTTGGCCACTCACGAGATAACTAGATTAGCTGGGTAAGTCATTAAGAAATCTAAGTGCAAATGACTTGAGAATTCGACTAAGAATCGACTGTTCGATCGTGCTCATCTACCGAGATCATTATGACATAGATATAAATCAATTAGAAGTCAGAGATAGGTCGGTTCAATTGAGATGCGTGGTTAAACGTGGGTGATCCCACTAAATTGCAAAATTCTCATCGATCGGCACTAGTTTGATTTTTCTATCGTTTTGGTACCATGTGTCCATATTTGAATTCTCGAGATTTCCACAACAACCGAGAGTCACCAATGTGTTGATTGGGTTCATTGTGGCTCGAAGAAAATCGATCACGGGTCATTTGCACTAAAAATCTCTGAAAACTACTAGGTAGTCTAGGTCACGGTAAAAAACACGTCGAATGAATTAACAGTGAATTCGAGTTCAATTTTAGAAATTGAAGATTCTGTCATGTCACAATAAATTCTAAGAACGTCGACTCAATCTCAGAAGATTTTTCAGAGATTCCGGGATTTTTACGGAAAATCATTTTGAACGTTACGGAAAATTAACAGAAATTCGGATGCGCTAAGTCGAAGGAAATTTTGACTTGCAAGCTGAGCTATTTGATGAGGGGCACTCGTGAGAAATTCTACGGGCTTTTTCTTCATTGAAATTGGACGTCGAATTGGGATTTTGTCGAAGAAATTGAAGACCAAAAATGTAAAATTTGGAGTTGTGGGAGAGTTGAATATTCTTGGCTCAAAATGGGATTATTTGGTGGATTTATTTGTCTAAAAAGAAGTAAAGGACTAAACCACTGCCCGCAGCGGCACAGCTGGCTTGGGCTCTTTCCCCTCACGAAGATGAGGAGTTTGAATTCCAGAAGGTCGCAGGGATTTCTTCCCCAGGGTTTGCTCATCGGCTGTCGGCTTACGGGTTCCCTGAGTTACCAAAAAAAAATAAAAAAAAAAAGACCAAGGGATAGACATGGGTGCTTTTGGGGGACAAACATTAAATTGGATAGATAAGCTTATTGATTTTTTTGTCTCTTTTATCTTCAAATCTCCTTCGCACGCCATTCACCGACTCCTCTTGCGCATGCTTTCACTTTGCTTTTCATTTCCCTTGAAATCCCTCCGAAGCTCAGCCCATCTCCGCGTCTTCAGCCTCCATCGTTCAAGCAGCATCCATCCCTCTGCCAAGTTTGGTCAACAAAGGAGTCCAACAGAACTGAGTTGTTGACTCCTTGTCGTGCTACCCTTCATCGACGCAGATTCTTCACTCACCCATCATCCGGACGCCCCTGCTCCACTTTCATTCGTCGCTGCCCCCACGTCCGCGCGTTCTTCAGCTTGCACGCCAACTCACGGTCAACAAACCGATGGAACCCTCCCCATCTTTGACCCTGCAGCTGCCAGCAAACGAAGCAGCATTATCGTCCCATCGAAGCCACCGATTCCCCAGCAGCAACTCCACGTCGACGCTGCACCTCCACTTCGGCTTGTCTTCACCGGTCAACGGGGCCAGCAACGAAGAAGCCGCGCCAGCACACCCAGTCAGCTCGCAAGCCCAGCTTCCTTCCGTTCGGTTTTGCAGCCCACCGAAGCACACCATTTGAAGCCCACAAGCCCAGCATTCAGCCCACATATTGGCCAGCAAACCTAGCGATCTGGTCGGCCCATCTTCAAGCAAGATTAGTCCAATTTCGAAGCCCAAGTACAGTGGATTTCAGCCCACTTTTAGTTGTTGTCCAGCTCACTTGAAGCCCAAGAATTCAGGCCTAGTTTGAAGCCCAAGAAGTTTCAGCAGCTCAGCCCGTGAAGCAAGTTGGCCCAAGTTCGGCCCAAGCCCAGCTTTTTATGTGGGCCTGCAAGGCCTTTGGGCCCGGTCCATGTGTGCATTAACGCTACCGAAAATTTGAATTTCGGCTGGCATCGCATCGCCGTCGCAGTGTTCCGATCTTCGCTTTGCACAAGTGAGTTTTGCTCACAATGCTTTCTTAGTTTGGTAATTATGCTTAAGGGTTGATTAGATTTAATTAAGTGCAATTATGTGGTTAGATTGGAATAGATTAGTGATTATTAGATAATTGTGATGCATATTAGGCAATTGGATTGTGCAATTAGAGAATAGACACGTGTTAGTATTTATTGAATGCATATCGAGATTTTTCCCGACTCTTATCGGGCTTCAATTAGGCATTACGGGCATAAATTGGATTTTTAGTATTTATTTATTAATTTTCGAAATTAATTAATTATTTATTTATATTTCAGAAATTAGGTATGGATAGCCGACGAACGGAATTTGATGCTGATTGTCGTGACGCAGTCCGTGTATTTAATTGAGCTTTATTTTGTGTTGAATTGAATTATTTGTGAAATTGGGAATTATTCTTTAATTGAATAATCTTTGGTTATTAATTGAAAAATAACCGGGCATCGGTTGACAGTGCCAAAAATGTTTTGGTGGACTACTGAAAATGGTGGGATTTATAGAAAGGAATTATTCTATTTTGGCTAAGGCTGATCGTGTACCCACACACGATATTTTATTAGGCGTCTAAGAAATTATGCCAAGATATTATTTAATTGAGGAATTTAATTACGAAATGCAATATCGTTGGCCGCGGTTGAATGGTCGTGGGATGTTATGGGTTAAGTTAATTAAACTGCCGAAGTATGGCCGTGCCTGCTGAGTCGTGATTAAGCATTACCACTGAAATAGGAAACGGCAGTGTCGAGTGGGACCGTAAAGCCACTAAATATTGAAAGTTGCCGAGTGGGGCCGTGATTTCCACATATACTTAAGTTGTGTCCTAAGGACCGTGATTCGTAATTGGGAATTGAGTTGGAATAATTGAAATGACCATAAGTGGTTTTGTTGATATGTAATCGATTAGGTCGATTGATTATTACTTGATATGATGTTGTCAATTGATTGATTGAATTGAAATGATCGGGGAAAGGTCATGTTGACATGTAATCGACCAGGTCGATTAATCAAGATATCGATCTATGATGTGATTGCTTGGGTGTTTATTGAACTATGCTAATATGCAGGTGGAATCTGAGGCCAAGGTAAGTCCTTGACTTGTGTGTGCATAGACAGCTCGGTTAGCGTAATGGTTTATTAATCGAGTCTTAGGGGGTAGAACTTGCTAAGATGTGGTTTCAATGATTATTGTATAACCATTTCAAGCCCATAGATGAGCCTGAGGAGGAGGTACCAGAAGAGGACAACGAGCCAGAAAAAGATGAAGAGCTTGAAGGAAACGAGCTTAGTGAAGAAGAATCGGAGGAGGATCAAGTGATCCCGAGTACGACTTAGATGAGGACTGAGATCCCATCCTGTTTCGTCAGACCTGGTTTTTATGTGGATAAGTGTTAGATCATATCTTTGTGAATAGTATTGTATTATATACTATAAGGTGCTTGTATAAAAGTGTGGTTGTAAATTTTCAGTATGAAAAATATGGCTATGCTTTTTTATCACATTGTTTTATTGTCTGAGGATTTATAATTACTTCCGCATGTGCTTACATAAAATGAAAGGGTCGGCGATACATAGTCATGAGATATCGCATTTTAAAACCGACAAAGTAGAAGAATGGGTGTGTCCCCAAGGATCAGGACGTGACATCATTATTCTGAATAAACAAGGCAAATTCGAATAATCAGAAGGAAATCTAAATATTTTCTCATAGATATTACATTAATTATTGCCTAAAATAGGTAAAATAACTCTATTTTTATAGAGTTATCAGGGAGGAGGAAGAAGAAGAAGAAGGGAAGAAAAGAAAATGAAAGAGAAAGAAAAAGAATAAATCAATCAATCAATCAAAAAATATTAAAATATTATTAAAAATTTTCTATGTCTACGTCTGTCACACAACATAAGATGATCGGTGTCTAAGTTAGCAATATTCAGTTAAAATTGACACAAATGCATAAAGCTTAGGACTCAATTAACAAAATAAGAAAGTTTATAACAGAATTTACACAATTGTAATATATTTATGAATTTTTTGGTAATTTTTTCCACATCGCACACGGTATCTCAAGACCATTTGCTACCCTTGGTCCTTAAAGAACCCCGGTGCACTCCCACTTTGAGGAAGAAAAGATTTAACAGTAGGCCGCATTTAATTCTACCCATAAGCTTCGAACAAAATAGATATAAACAAATAAATAAAAACCAGCATGAAATATTAAAAGACCTCGGCATGTCCACCAAACCCGGACGATGCGCTCTCGGAGGTCAACGGTCAACATTGTTTCGCAACTCTAATCTCGTTCCTAGTTTTAGTGCCGTCAATTAACGCGCAAATATTCTATATCAAATTCTGCATTCTACGAAGACGAACGATGAATCTTAGGAGATGAAGAGATTTCTGCTCCGACCGTTCAATCAATTTTCTCTTACAAACGTTAGTAGAAACTAATAAGATATTAGAATAATCTAAGCTGAATCACCATAAAATGTGTACGCAACTCTTCTATCTCTCTCTATTTTATTTAAGTACTTGGTTTATAGGAGCATATTGCACTTGATAAATTCAGCTTACACTTGCTCTATATATATATATATATAAATTGTTCATGCTTAGCTAAACTTGATTTTAAAAATTCCGCAAAATCTATTAAGTTTCACTTGAGTGACTTAGGTGGTTTTTAGTCTTGATTGTCACTTGATCTATGGTAAAACTCTTTGCTACTCTTTCCACAAACATAAGTCAAGCCGATCGAACAACATAAATTTTCTATTTAGTTCATTTCCTTGTTTTGTTTATTTTATGTTCGATCGCTTATTTTTTGCAACACTTATAACGTGCCAATATCTGAAATTAGTGTAATGACCCGGGCCTCACTATGTAATATTGTCCGCTTTGGATACTGAGTTCTCACGGCTTTAAAACGCGTCACACAGATTAGAGGGACCGGTTGTTGTGTCTCATGTGGGCCTTAACTAAAATATTAACATAATCAACCTTTGAGATAATTGGAATCCGGTGAATTTAGATCCAAATAAAATTTTTCATGATCCCCCAAGGAAAACACAACCTGTCTACGATATTTTCTCTCTTGGGTTGAACATGCAAAATAATTAAATGTTTCTTTTTGTATTGAGGTTAGGTTACCATTAATTGCCTCATGTTTTCTACTAAATGTCAATATAGTTATAATAGAACATCAAAAAACAATTTGACCATCTTGTACTGAATCATACTAAAAGCATGCAAAGCTCGACCTGGCTGTTGGGTCTCATGTGGACGCCAAATAAAATATTAACATAATCAACATTTGAGATAATTGAAGTTAGATCAAGACAAATTTGTTTATGATCCCTAGAGGAAAACACGACTTGTTTGTGATACTTTCTCTCTTGGGTTGAACGTGCAAAATAATAATATATTTCTTTTTGTATTGAGGTTAGGTTACTATCAATTGCCTCTACATATCAAATTCATTCACGTTTTCTACTAATTGTCGATATGGTTATAATAGAACATTCAAAAACAATTTGAGCATCTCATACTGAATCATACTAAAAGCATGCAAAGCTTGATCTGACTAATGGGTCTCATGTGGACCCAAAATAAAAGATTAACATAATCATCCTCTGAGATAATTGAAGTCTGATGAATCCGGAGTAAGACAAATTTTTTCCCGATCCCTAGAGAAAATCGTGACTTATTTGCTATATTTTCTCTCTCGGGTTGGACGTGCAAAATAATCAACTTTTTTTTTTTTTTTGTATTGAGGTTAGGTTACCATTAATTGCCTCTACATTTCAAATTCATTCACATTTTTTGCTAAATGCCAGTGTGATTATACTAGAACATTTAAAAACAATTTGAGCATCTCATATTAAATCATATTAAAAGCAAGCAAAGCTTGACTCGGCTATTGGGTCTCATGTGGGCCATAGATAAAAGATTAACATAATCAACCTTTGATATAATTAAAGTCTGGTGAATCCAGATCCAGACAAATTTTCTCATGATCCCTAAAGGAAAATGCAACTTGTCTGCAATATTTTCTGTAATATTTTCTCTCTCGAGTTGAACGTGCATAATAGTCAAAGATTTCTTTTTGTATTAATGTTAAGTTACCATTAATTGTCTCTACATTTCAAATTCATTCACGTTTTCTTCTAAATGTCAATATGGTTATAATAAAACATTTTAAAACAATTTGCGCATCTTGTACTGAATCATACTAAAAGAATGCAAAGCTTGACCCAGCTGTTGGGTCTCATGTGTACCCTAAATAAAAATATTAACATAATCAATCTTTGAGATAATTGAAGTTCGCTGAATCTAGATCTAGACAAATATTTTCATGATCCCCAGAAGAAAACACGACTTATTTGCAATATTTTTGCCCTTGGGTTGAATGTGCATAATAATCCAAAGTTTCTTTTATATTGAGATTAGGTTACAATTAATTGCTTCTACATTTCAAATTCATCCACGTTTTCTGCTAAATGTCAGTATGGTTATAATAGAACATTTAAAAAAAATTTGAGCGTCTCGTACTGAATGCTAGGACCATTAGCTTCCTAATTAATTATAGTCTATAAAGGATCTGATGAGCCGCATTTAATTCTACTCAATAATTTGAACGAAAAGGAACAACTAGAAGGGCATATTAAAAGGCGTCGAAATGTCCATCAGACCCGGATGATGCGTTCTCGGAAGTCAACGGTGTAACTGTCAACATCTTATTGCAGCTCTAGTTTCAGTGCCGTCAACAAACGTGCCAATATTTTTTATTAGGTTCTGCATCTTACGAAGCTGAACGATCAATCTTCGAAGAGAGAAATTTCTGCTCCTACCATTCAATCCATTTTCTCTTACAAATGTCAGTGGGAGCGGATAAGATATTGTCAAATAAATCCAAGTTGCAGATTCGACATTCCCTAAGACCAATCAGGAACAAGTCTCTGATTAAGTTAACCGACATTTTTGTTGAAAGAATTGCATCCCACCAATTATTGGTTTTCCCTGATAAAATATTGTCTGACAAGTAGACATGCACGTTCAAGAAGAAGAAGAAGACTTGGGTCTTGATCAAAGATTTCTACGCCACGCATCAACAAGACAAAAACCATGTCGTCTTCTTCGATTTCTTCTCATCAACAGAAACACAGACATATTCGTGAGTTTCAGAGGTGTGGATCTTGAAGACTATTAACAAAAATAAAAATCAACATATGCTGAGGAAGACATATATTGCAAGAACATCTACAAATTGAATAACACATCCTCTTGTTATTGTGCAAGGAACTCATTATTAACGAGAGTGACTGACTCATTGATTGTAATCTCCGTTGCGAAATGCATGGGTGTTGTATTAGTGCGTGGGAATTAGTAGAAGCAACACAAGCTATGTCGTAACTTCTCAAAGAACCACTAGTCAAATCCAATCTATTGGTGGTAGTTAGTATGAAAGAGTAGATGTTGGCATAATTTAGGCCAAGCCTCTGTAAAATGTGCACGCAACTCTTCTATCTCTCTATTTCATTTAGGTACTTGGTTGACAAGAGCATATTGCACTTGACATATTCAGCTTACACTTGAATTCATATATTTGTATATATTAAATTGTTCCTGCATAACCAAACTCAATTTCATTAATTCCACAAAATCTATCAAGTTTCGTTTGAGTGACTTGGGTTGTTTGCAGTCTCTATTGTCGCTCGATCTATAATAAAACTCTTTCCTACCCTCCATATAGGCGTAAGTCGAGCTGATCGAACCACATAAATCTATTGTCCACTTCATTTCCTTTATTATTGGTTCGACTTGTTTTCCGCAACACTTAGAACATGTCAATATAAGAAATTAGTAATTGCCAGGATATCTGGAGAAGCAGATGACGCATGTAGAGCACTCTTGCTTTGTTTTGCGATATCTTCAAGCCCTAGCTAATTCCATTTCTATTCTTGAATACCCTTTTCTTCACATATGTGTTGACGCCTCAATTTTAATTAGGTTTATTTTATTAATTAAGTTTTTATTTTATTTTGTCTTTTTCGGAATAATGAATAAAAACCAAATAAAACACAAAAAAACAAAAATAAAACAGCAAGAAAAACAAAAGCCAGCAGCCCATTTTTCTTCTCTTCCCCCTCCGCATGGGCCCTTACGGCCCATTTTCCTCCTCTTCCAGCCCGGTCCTCTTCGATCTTCTTCCTCCTTCATCCGCTCTGCAACACACGCGCAGAGGGCACAACACCGGATGAACGGACGGATGACGACGCGCGTGGGGGGGCAGCTAGCGGACAGGTGGCAGATGGGACAGCGGTTCAGCCGCAGGGGTTCAGTCGGCAAGCCAAAGACCGACGGCCAAGCCTCTCTGTCTACCGGACCTCCTCGCCTATAAATAGCAGAGCACTTTCGTCGTCGAAGGACACAGCGAGCTCTGAGATCTTCCCACTGAGAGACTTCGAGGGAGGAATCGAAGAGTAAGCGAGAGAGAGGTCAGATCTGGCCGGTGGAGGCTTGGATCTAGCCGGAGAGAGAGAGAGGCCAGCCGAAGCTCGAGGTCCCTTGAGAGACTTCGGGGAGCTCGAGTCTAGGGTTGGCCGTGGCGCGGTGAGCTCGGAGGGGTCCCCGAGAGACTTCGGGGAGCTCGAAGGGCGAGCCCGAGGGAGAGAGAGGGTAACCCGGCGCCGGATCTAGCCAGATCTGACCGTCCAGGATCCACCGTCGCCGTCGTTCCTTGCTGTTTTCCCCTCGACGCCGTCGCCACGACTGAGACGTGCCCTGATGCCATCGCTACACCAAGCCGTCACTCCTCGCCGTCACTGCTCACCACCCGATGAAGACGTCCCCACAGTTGCCTTGCCGTGCCCTCGTCGTGAACAAGTAACGGTCGTGCTCGTCCATGTCGTCGTTGTTGCTCCGCCTTCCCAACAGCCGCCTGCCGTCGTCGCTGCTTCTTGAGGATCCAAGAGCTGCCCGTCGTCACCGAAACCTTAGCCGTCGCCGCCATCTCCCCTCCGTAGTCCAATCGTCGCTATCGTTGCTGTCCCGCCGCCGCTGTCGTCCCCGCAATTGTGCCTCGGCCCTCTCCCACCTCGGCGCGCGATTCGGAAACCCTAGGGTTCCCGATTTTCCGGGTCGCAACCCCGGGTTGTCGAGTCGGACCCGGATCGAGAACCGAGTAGGGATTCCGCAAATCCCGGGGGCGGAGGTCGGGTCACGAATCGGAGCCGGGTTGGGTAGGTTTCGCCGGGGAGCGGGTTGTGGAGCTAGGTCATCGGGCCGGGCCGGGCATCCATAAACGCCAGCCACGTAATCGTTTTAAAAATAAAAAAGTCGCGAGCCCATCTGCGTTTTGGGGGCTGGCCCAAGTCGGACACAACCCGTGGATCCGACCCAAGTCGGCTTCTATATTACTTTATGTAATATTTTAATAAAAAAAATCAAGAAAAATAAAAAATAATTTATTTTCGAAAAAAATTAAAAAATATTTTAATTTCCAGAAAACCGAATTTTTTTAAATATTAAAAAATATTTTAATTTCCAAAAAAAACAAAAATATCCAAAAAATATTTTATTTTCCGAAAAATCAAAAATCAAAAAATTTCATATATTTCCAAAAAATGCCAAAATCCAAAAAAAGCCAAAAAATTCAGAAAAAGCCAAAAGACTTGTATTTTTCCAAAAATACCAAAAAAATCCAAAAAAATCCCTTTTGTGTCCAAAAATTAGAAAAAACTCAAAATGTTTTTCCTCCCAAAATGCATGGAAAATCCCTCAAACATCCAAAAAACCTCAAGGTTTAAACAAGATTAGGTACCGAAAGGGCATTAGTGATTAAGTCCCGATCCTAATTTCTCTCAGTTGCGCAGAGTGAGTATTTCTCCCGATACTTAACTTGGGTTTCTAATCAACCCACCTCTAATGGATTAGGGCGACTCCATTTTAAAAATTGATTTACGGTGTTAAAAATTTAGACTATTAAAGTCGTGAATTGGTTGACTTGGGAGAGTCCGGCATAACTAAATTCAGCCGAGCCATTAGCCTCCTTAGGCTACCCGATCGCGGGCGCAGAAAAAAGAAGAAGTCGCGACTGCTTGGCGACTCCGCTGGAGACTTTGAGAACTTAGGCTTTTTTTGTCTTGTTTAGGATGGTGTTGAGAAAGATACGACCTCGAACGCGAGACTGCGATGTAGAGGTTGCCTTTCTTTTCCCCGAATTTCTTAGCCGAGGTTAGGAGGGTATGCTGCTAACGCGAGACTGCGACGGGCGGATATCCTTTAATCTCAACAAATCTTCTCGCTAGAAATCGAGCCGCACGTCCCATGCGCATGTCTTTGTGCTTGCCATTTTTCTTTAAAAGCAAAATGATTTCTTTACTTTTACTCAATCTTTTTATTTGGCCCATGGCAATTTAGGATAAGCTTTTCAAGTTCCAGTTTATATGCGATGGGGAGAGACGATATCCAGTTCATTCCTACTCCCAAGGCGACGCTCTTCAGATGGTGGGGTCAATTAGATCAGTTTGCCCAAGAATGTGTGAAGGCCAAAGTCGGTCATCTCCTATCATTGATCCAAATCACTGTTTGCCCTGAAGTCATACAAGCCATGGCACATTTCTGGTGCCTGAAGACACTTACTTTCATGTTTAGTAGGTTTGAGCTAACTCCAACCCTAGAAGAATACAGCATCATCACTGGAATGCCACTTGAGAAAAAGCTTGTCAGGCCATCGACAAGTGCCCTCTTGTGGCGCGTATTAGCGCGACTTTTAGGAACTGAAATCCATGTCATGAGACAAATTCTTGAAGACAATCATAATACATGCTCACTATAATTTATGAATGCTTGTTTCCAAAATCAGCTTATGACCCAAAAAAGTGAGATTTTCCTCCTGGCCTTTTTCGGGCTCATCATCTTCCCTCATCAAAGAAATGCCATAAGTCCTAAGATGGCATGGATAGTTGATCAGATCTTGAGAGGGGGGAATTATGTCAACATGATTTTAATTGAAACATTCTTGTCCTTTAATCGTTTTAAAGACAACACGGAGAAAATCATGCGAGCCTCTCCTGAAATTTTACAAGTCTGGTTCTTTTCTCACCTAAGCGAATTCCGAGACTTCATGCGATTGTCTGAAACAAATGATTTCGAAAATCCATTACAAAAATTTATGGTTTTAGGACCATATATTCCCAATCAAAGTTGTTTAAATTTGGTTGACTTCCTAAGAGATCCAGCTCCTGAGGCATTCAATGGTGTGCCGGTTGGTTCCATGAAAAGAGAGCTCGCTTCGCTTACAAACGCAACCGCCCAATTCCGTTGCTCGGCTTCATCGGCGCCATTCCCTATTACCCATATCGGGTGGCACGACAATATGGAGCCCTTCAAGAGATTCCACCGCCTTTCAAAGGGATGATCCCTCCAGTTCTTTTCAACACAAGCCGTGACTACGCGGTCGAAATTTCTATCGCTGAGGAAAACTGGGACAAGTGCCATTGCAAAAGGATCGTGGTACCTAAAAGGCTTGAGGGAGAAGAAAAAGCCCACCACGCCTCCATGTCCTACATCCACAATCATCACATCCCGACAAGGTGGAAACCATCGGTCCCTCGCTCAATCAGAGAGAGCAGCCCGCACGAGCAAGCTGAGCTTATGCAGAGGAATTTGGGAATGGACTAGATGCACACCTCAGAGCCAGTCCAAGGAAGCAGGCATCCTTGCAAGAACAAGGCTCCCCGTCGCATATAAATTAGCAATCATGTGCCCCTTAGTATTAATATTGTGAAAAGTTTTGTCACATTGTTTAGGGACTTTTGTTTAATATTTAGTATTTCATTATGTCATTTCAATTTCAACTTTTTAGATGTCAGAAGTCTGCAGTCTATAAAATCCTCTTTTGATAAATAAAAAAGCAATTAGGCCATTGCCATGGGTCAATCTTTGTTTACTTTCGTGCTCGTTCATTGTTTTCGCAACAAACAGGTAATTATGAATCGCCGCCACCAATAGTCCGCAAATGGCCTCATGCGGTAGGGCCCGATCGAATGATGTACAAAATCGCCTCATTAACATTGAAGACGGCGTAGGACAGATGTCCATTGTCCTTCGACAACTCTCAAAGCAAATGGAATCCACTCAAGCTGAGCCCAACTCTATAGTTGCCTCAAACACCATCATGACACCCGCAAATTTGCTTTAGAAAATAGCCGCACATAGACAGCTTTGAAAGGATCATGAAAAAGTTAAGCTAGTCTGGAGCGTAATCCCATGGACGTCCAATTACACCGGCATTGAGATCCCCGAAAAACTCAAAGCACCTAAATGCGAAAGGTATGCTGATACCTCCCGCCCAGAGACCTACTAGCAGGCCTACTTGGTCCGAAGGATGATTCAATCGTACCAATCAAGCTTGACTGGCCCTGCCTTGCGATGGTACATTGTCAGGAAGATTAGTCCCCTTAAAACCTAGAGGGAACTAATTCATGCTTTCCATCAAGAATATGATATTGACATTAACCTTGACATAGCCTTGTCCTACGAAGAACTGATGATCGCGGAACACGAGGAACCGTTAGTTGCTGAGATAGGAAAGAAACGTGTTAATGAAACCTTGCATAATGAGTGGGCAATTGAGCAGCATCCTATTACTGAAAAGTTTCCCATTAGGAAAGGCAAGGAGCCTTTATACGAGATCCAAGACACAGAGCCTGTTCAAGACTAGGGCATGATAAGTCAACTCCCCAAGCTTACTGCAAGAGCTAGGGTCCAAAGAATACCAACCCCCATCAACCTAGAAAGTGAATCAGAGAGTGAAACTCTAGTATCTCTCACTTCCCTTAACAGAAATAAGCTGGCGAAACGCAAGGCCTTACTCAAAAGGTCTGGACCAGGGACCAAGAAAAGAAAACCTAAGCATATCAATTCAGCATCTACCGACGAGCCACCGCACCAAAGCTTCGAGCATTCCCAAGAATATAGCTTTGAAGGTTACCATCCTCTAGAGTACAACCTTGAAGACTTCCCGGCCCTAGAATACAATCCCAATGACTTCCAACGTTATTTCGACAATGAAATTGACGAATCATCGTATAACTGTCTCCTACTCTCATCCGGGGATGAAGGCCCATCAGAAGAGGAAGCATACGTCTTTATCCGCTACGATCCTAACGAAGTACTAAGCTCGTCCTCTGACCATGAAGATAGCTTCAATACTTCATCCTCATTCAGAAATTTTGACCAAGAAGAAAGCAATGGGGTAATCTCGATAGAGTCAAACTTCCCTGAAACAGAAAAATTCACCACTACAACGAATATGCAGTGGAAAAACCAATGGCCTAACCAGGATACATCAAGCCCGTCTTATGCTCATAGGATCATGACCCTTGGAGAGATGTGGATACCTAATCTTCGTAAGTATAATAGCACAGCTTGCCCCGTGACTCATTTGCAGTACCTCCACGCTGAAATGAGTCGGTACTATGGCCCGATGTCATTCACAACTCAGGCCTTCCAAGAAAGTCTTACGGGGTCTGCATTACAATGGTTCATCACAGCAAATATCTATCTCACGAGAGATTGGAATGAGCTGTCTTTTGCATTCCTGCTTCAGTATCAAAGCCGATTGGGACTGAAGTGCCTTGTCGTAACTTGGTTACTTCAAAAAGAAGACCAATGGATGATTTCTGAGCGTATGCAAGGAGGTGGGAGGTTTTTATGATGCAAACTTACCCTCAACTGGCCAAAGAAGAAATGATAAAGCTGTTCATAGGGGCTTTACCTCGTAAGCATCGTTGTTGGTTGCATGGGTTGCACTTCCATAGCTTCAATGAAGTGGTCCTCTCATGCGAATACTTCGAGTCTACTAGAGGTGAGGAACTCAAAGGCGCTTGATTTCGGAGCCAACACTATCAAAGCACTCCTTTACATAGGAGTTTTCATGGGTTTTACTTGTTTTTATAATTTCATGTTTCTTATCTTGTCTAGTGTGCTACTGTTGTATTTTCCATTCCAAGTACTCTATTGTACATTTCTAATATTTTGTTTTAAGAGCATGAGGCGGTACTCCAAACATGCCCGGTGATGTTATCCAACCATGAAAAGAAAATATCATCCAAGGAGAATACTGAGGGCTGGGCTTCCTCATGCTTTTTCTCCCAAAGACGTATTTTTTGAAAATAAAAATATTTCATCACCCAAAAGCTTTTGTTAAAACAAGATGATAAATTTAATCATGTTTGTCTTTCTGACTCACTCACTTCATGTCTCAGAAGATCATTCCCGTTCCCTTTGACTTAGTATGACAGGGGACATTTGAAGCAAGCGCATCAGGAAACGGAAGATAAGACGTAATAGGTACATGCATACGGTTGAAAATCAAGCCGTCCCTAAGAGCTCGTGCACTCCACCTCACTCCTGCCCAACTCCTTCACAAGCCGAGCAATATCCTTTCCCACAATGTGCCCGAGCACCCGAGATCTGTGGTTTCATCAACAGGACTTCCAAAGCTTCGACAAGCTTTAAGCACAAGGAAGGGATCTTTCTCTTTCTTTGAATTGGCTACCGTCAACAGGGAAGAAATCTAGACAAGAAGCGGTCTCTAGCCCCTATTCAAAATGAGGACCTAGAAACCTGACTTCCTATTCAGATGCATGCTCTCGCAAGAAGTAATTGCCATAAGATAATTGGAGGTTTTGATTGTCCATCTTAGATTCCATAGAAGCTTGAAGTACATGACTTTGCTCAATGCTGCTAATGGTCATATAGTCAAAGACATAAGAAAATTCCACAGAAGGAAGACATTGAAGATAAATCAACAACCATCAATCATGCATACATGGCCATGAGTGAGGAAGGCCAATCGAAAGAAATATCAAACTGTGTCGAGACGAAAAGGCTGTCATTAATATTCAAATATCCCTAGGAGTCAGCAAATACAAACTTTGGAGAAGAGTAATCTGGTATCGTTTCCAATACTCCCCCCTCTTTGAATTCACTTTTGACATATTCTCCCTATTGGCAGGAGGCATTAGGATTCAAGAGCCAAACTTGATGGTTAGGTTTCGCAAATTAATACTGGCCAAGCTAGTACGTAGAAATGACCCACATTAAATTCACCTGGCTTCATGTAAAAGGACGTGTCATCCAGGAGCCAATACAGAAAATAATTGACCTAACGAAGTAAGGGACATAGGACTCGTGTCCCCTCTCACTTCAAAGTTCACCCAATCATCTCGCAAAGAAGGGTAAAGTTGTATTGATTCCAGGTTATTCACTCTTGAAAGAGTTCATAACTAACACATTCCCTCTTGTTTGTTGCAGGATCACTTGACTGTAAAAAACAAGGATAATAAATCAATGAGAGGCATGACAAACTCTCCTAAACGAAATGGCGTCCTGAGTAATCGCCAAAGCAAATGACAGAAAATCTTCATGCCTCAACTCACATTTGATTTTGGCTAGACTAATTGATCTACTTGTACATCTTCTTCTCTTCTACAAGGGCAAAGCGGAGATGCCCAATCAAATTCATAATCCTTGGCTAATCATTCATGTGTCATATCCCTAATCAATAGGGACAACCATCGACACCCCTTTGTGAATAACCCTTTGGATGTTCAAAATTTAACAATACTGTTCTGTTGACTTTTAAAGAAGGTCTTTTTTAGCCAAAACCATTCATTTGTTCTGAGAGTACAAACTCCATCACATTTAAAATGCTGCATGCCTTTTCCAAATGGATTTTGCATGATGATTTTGTCTGTCTAAATCACTGATTCCATTGAGAAATATTATAATAGACAGCTAAATGAAGAATACAAGATTAATCGAGCATGCTGGATGAGGCGCGTTAGAATGATGAAAGGCAAGCCATATCCTACACACAATCCCCCCCATCTATACACTTGTGAGATGAGTGCAGGAGATTCCATGGCTGCAGGGTAAAGAGTTCTCTCGCGAATGGTACGATAACCAAAATAGTGAGAGGCATTCCATCGTTCACCCCATTGAGCCACATACACTGGTGAAGCTTCTCTCATGCCCTCGTCAAGAACCACCCCACATTGGGGCAGAGCGGAGGCAAAACAGCATCACAAGGTGAGAAGAGAGAAATTTTCTTGCTTGCACTCGCATCAATCTTCGAGTGTCTTTATTGCATATGAACACTCGCGTTAATTTAAGTGTCCTAGAATGACGAAGAGCAATTCTTTCTGCACTTGTATTCATTGTACAACCCAATCGAGTCTATAATTTCACCACCACATGGAGGCAAAACAGAAGTTACTGCCATTTAAGCAGCATAGTCTAGAGCGCTAGGTGAAGATGAAGACTCAGGAGTCTAACAATAGTGTCGTGATTGCCTAGGCTAGTTCCTCTAACGACAAGGATGAAAAATAGGGGCATAAAAAAGCAGTGTACCTGGTAAAAGCAAGGTCAATGCCCATAAAAGAAGAACTTGAATAAAAAATAGGGACATGAAAAAGCAGTGTGCCTGGTAAAAGCAAGGCCAATGCTCCCCAGTCAAAAATATAGCCAAGAAAAAGTTGTTGTGGTCCATAGAACCTCTATCTGACAAGAAAGACTAATGACAAATGCCAAGACAGTCACCAACTCTCACCCTCATACATGTGAGCCAAGTCTACATTGCATCCCATTGTAAAAGTCTCTTGGACTAGGGCACTTCAATTAACGTAGGATTTCATGTCTATAAACACGTCGAAGAAGTACGAGCAAGATTACTCTATCTCTTTTCGCAGGGTTCTTGACTTGTAAACCCGGAGATGATCGTGCAGCATTTTTGTCCATCGGCTTCGACCTTGATGGTCCATTTTGATGAGCCATTGACCAAGACTTCATCACAGTTTCAACAAAGACCTCTCACATTGGTAAAGTCGTACCATTTGCGAGAATACTCAAACCCCTATTGACATGATGACAGTGAGATAGTGTGGTCCTTATAAATCCTGCATTAATGGTCAGGATAACCTTTTCCAAGAGAGTGAGTGAAAAGTCCTTTCAGATAGTCCCTCACCCGGCATGCTCAAGACATCTACATTCTAAATGAAGGTTGTCTTTCAAAATCTTACAGCATATACAATCATGTGTGCATATTGTGTAAATAGCAAACATACTTTTAGAGATCATAAATATTGCCCGGGTAAGCATATCTCTATCACCGTTTGCCTTAAAGTACCTACCACTGTCCAGGTACTCTCTTATTGACATTCAACCTATTTAAGTCATCCTTTGAGTTTGGGAACCTACTGCTGTCTAGGTATCCCCATTGTCTTTGAGTACCGGCCACCGTTCGAATACTCCCTTTTTCCTGACACTCGACCTGTTCGAATTGTCCCCAAAGCATTGATATTTGCGACTATTCAGGTATCCCCCTTGTTTTTGAGTACCCACCACTTGCCGGGTGCTCCCTCCGTTGACACTCGACCTATTCGAGTCGTCCCTTGAGTTTGGATGCTTGCAACCG
>NC_052617.1:17913825-17929280 GCF_016545825.1 Eucalyptus grandis | reverse complement strand
TCCTGTTTTCTTCTTTTTTTCGAGCGAGAGAGAAACTTTGTGCGAAGTCTCGAGAGAGAGAGAGAGTCCGTGCCCCAGCGAATCCCCAAGAGAGAGAGAGTGAGGAGAGAGTCGGTGCCCCGGAGAGTGAGTGCGTCCCTTCCTTTTATATTTTATATTTTTTCTTTTTCTTTTTTGGTTTTCCTTATTTCTAATTTTTTCTTTTCATTTCATTTCATTTTTTCATTTTCGTTTTCTTTTTTTTTTTTTTTTATTTTCTTTTTATCTTTTTTTTTTTCTTTGTTTTCTTTTGGCTCTCTTCATTTTTCTATATTTTTGCAAAATGGATGATTAAAATGTTAACAAAAAAATTCAGGTGTCAAAATTAATTAATTAATTTTTAAAAATATTTTTTTAATATTAAAATAATACAATATAAAACGGACCCAGTCGAGATCTCCACATCCGACCGGGTCGGGGAACGTCTCACAGCATTGACCTGGCTGAGCCCGATCCGTGATTCCCTCTCTTTCCCCCTGCGCCCCCTCGGTCTCACTCGCTCCCTCTAGCTCCCCCTCCGTTCTCGAGCTCTCTCAGGTCTCCCTCGTTGCTGTTCTCCCCCTTTTGTTTTTCGTCCTCCAAGCTTTTCAAGGCCAACGGCAAGTGTGCTGGCTCTGCCTTGCTAGCCTATCGACCAGCCTGCTCCTCGACCCGCGGATCGCGCCGGAGCTGCTCCCCTAATCCTCTCTCTCTCTCTCTCTCTCTCTCTCTCTCTCTCTCTCTCTCTCTCTCTCTCTCTCGCTGCTCTTCTCTCTATTTTGTTCTTCTTCGTGCGAGACAGGCAAGAGGGAAGACCGGCGCGGGTTGGGTCAAGGAGAAAGAAAGCTGGGGCCGGGCGCGCGCGTGGGAGAAGAGAAAGGGAGAGCCGGTTGGGCCGAGACGTTTGGCCCAACCCGGCCCCCCTCGAGTTCTCTTCTTTTTTTTTTCTTCTTTTCTTTTCCTCCTTTTTTTGTTGTTTTGTTGTTGTTTTTTTTTTGCGACTAATTCCTAACTTTTAGTACTATTAAGTTTTAAGTAAAATGGTGAAATTTAGGTGTCAACAAGCTCAAGGAACGACCTAGCATCATCTGCAAAAGAAACAATACATAATAGCCTCTAATCTAAAACCCTAAAGACTTGTTCAAATTGGGATACAAATTTTGATCAAATGTTTCGCATTTTTAAGAAAAATCAAAAACTAATTTATTTAAAGCTTTTTCGAATTTCGTTAAAAAAATTGGAATTTTTAATTAATTAATTTTTAAAAATATGTTTTTAATATTAAAATAATACAATATAAAACGGACCAGTCGGATCTCCACATCCGACCCGGGTCGGAACGTCTGGGGTCCACGAGCTGGGCCGGTGAGCCCAGTCCGTGATTCCCTCTCTTTCCTACTGCGCCCCCTCGGTCTCACTCGCTCCCTCTAGCTCCCCCCGTTCTCTCGAGCTCTCAGGTCTCCTCTGCGTTCTTTGTTCTCCCCCTTTTGTTTTTCGTCCTCCAAGCTTTTCAAGGCCAACGGCAAGTGTGCACGGCTCTGCCTTGCTAGCCTATCGACCAGCTTGCTCCTCGACCCGCGGATCGCGCGGAGTTTTTCCTCCCACGATCCTCTCTCTCTCTCTCTCTCTCTCTCTCTGTCTCTCTCTGTCTCTCTCTCTCTCTCTCTCTCTCTCTCTCTCTCTCTCTCTCGCTGACTCTTCTCTCTTTTTTTTGTTCTGCGTCTTCGTGCGAGACAGGGCAAGAGGAAGATCTGGGCGCGACGGTTGGGCTGAAGGAGGGAAAAGAACTGGGCCAGGCCGCGCGCGAGTGGGAGAAGAAAGGGAGAGGCTTGAGCCGAGACGATTTGGCCCAACCCGCCCCCTCGAGTTCTGTTTTTTTTTCTTCTTCTTTTTCTTTTCCTCCTTTTTTTTTTTTTGTTTTGTTTTGTTGTTTTTTAGACTAATTCCTAACTTTTAATACTATTAATTTTTAAGTAAAATGGTGAAATTTAGGTGTCAACAAGCTCAAGAAACGACCTAGCATCATCTGAAACAATACATAATAGCCTCTAATGTAAAACCCTAAAGACTTGTTCAAATTGGGATACAAATTTTGATCAAATGTTTTCGCATATTTTAAGAAAAACTCAAAACTAATTTTTAAAGCTTTTTCGAATTTCGTAAAAAATTGGAATTTTAATTAATTAATTTTTAAAAATATTTTTTTAATATTAAAATAATACAATATAAAACGGACCCAGTCGAGATCTCCACATCCGACCGGGTCCGAACGTCTGGGTCCACGGCTGGATCGGCTAAGCCAGTCCGCGATTCCCTCTCTTTCCCCTGCGCCCCCTCGGTCTCACTCACTCCCTCTAGCTCCCCCTCCGTTCTCTCGAGCTCTGCGGTCTCCTCTCGTTCTTTGTTCTCCCCCTTTTGTTTTTCGTCCTCCAAGCTTTTCAAGGCCAAACGGCAAGTGTGTTACTGGCGCTCGCCTTGCTAGCCTATCGACCACTGCTCTCGACCGCGGATCGCGCCCGGACGCTCCCCCTCTCTCTCTCTCTCTCTCTCTCTCTCTCTGTTGCTTTTCTCTATTTTTGTTACTCAGGTCTTCGTGCGAGACGGGCAAGAGAGGAAGACCGGGCTGGCTAGCGGAAGGAGAAAGAAACGGCCGGGCCGCGCCCCGAGTGGGAGGAAAAGGGAGAGGCCGGTTGGGCCGAGACCGGATTTGGCCCAACCCGGCCCCTCGTTCTTTTTTTTTTTTTTCTTCTTTTCTTTTCCTCCTTTTTTTGTTTTTTGTTGTTGTTTTTTTTTTTTACTAATTCCTAACTTTTTAATACTATTAATTTTTAAGTAAAATGGTGAAATTTAGGTGTCAACAAGCTCAAGAAACGACCTAGCATCATCTGCAAAAAGAAACAATACATAATAGCCTCTAATGTACAACCCTAAAAACTTGTTCAAATTGGGATACAAATTTTGATCAAATGTTTTCGCATATTTTAAGAAAAACTCAAAAACCAATTTTTTTAAAGTTTTTTCGGAATTTCATAAAAAAAAATTGGAATTTTTAGTTAATTAATTTTTAAAAATATTTTTTAATATTAAAATAATACAATATAAAACGGACCTAGGTTAGATCTCCACATCCGACCCGTGTCGGGAACGCCAGGTCCACGGGCTGGGCCCAGGCTGAGCCCCGGTCCCGCGATTCCCTCTATTTCCCTGCGCCCCCTCGGTCTCACTCGCTCCCTCCAGCTCCCCCTCCGTTCTCTCGAGCTCTACGGTCTCCCTCGCGTTGCTGTTCTCCCTTTTGTTTTTCGTCCTCCAACCTTTTCAAGGCCAACGGCAAGTGTGCACACGGCTCTGCCTTACTAGCCTATCGACCAGCTGCTCCTCGACCCGCGGATCGCGCCGGGCTGAAGCTCCCTTGATCTGTCTCTCTCTCTCTCTCTCTCTCTCTCTCTCTCTCTCTCTCTCTCTCTCTCTCTCTCGCTGCTCTTCTCTCTATTTTGTTGCGGGTCTTCGTGCGAGAGGGCAAGAGAGGAAGCTGGCGCGGGTTGGGTGAAGGAGAAAAAAAGCTCTGCCGGGCCGCGAGTGGGAGAAGAAAAGGGAGAGGCTGTTGGCGGAGACCCGTTTGGCCCAACCCCGGCCCCCCTCGAGTTCTCTTTTTTTTTTTTCTTCTTTTCTTTTCCTCCTTTTTTCTTGTTTTGTTGTTGTTTTTTTTTTACTAATTCCTAAGTTTTAATACTATTAATTTTTAAGGAAAATGGTGAAATTGAGGTGTCAACAAGCTCAAGAAACGACCTAGCATCATCTCGCAAAAAGAAACAATACATAATAGCCTCTAATGTAAACCCTAAAGACTTGTTCAAATTGGGATACAAATTTTGATCAAATGTTTTTTCGCATATTTTAAGAAAAACTCAAAACTAATTTTTTAAAGTTTTTTCGAATTTCGTAAAAAAAAAAAAAAATTGGAATTTTGAATTAATCAATTTTAAAAATATTTTTTTAATATTAAAATAATACAATATAAAACGGACCCGGTCGATCTCCACATCCGACCCGGTCGGAACGTCTGGGTGCACGGCTGGATCAAGTGAGCCCGATCCCGCGATTCCCTCTCTTTCCCTGCGCTCCCTCGGTTTCACTCGCTCCCTCTAGCTCCCCCTCCGTTCTCTCGAGCTCTCCGGTCTCCCTCTCGCGTTGCTGTTCTCCCCCTTTTGTTTTCGTCCTCCAACCTTTTCAAGGCGAACGGCAAGTGTGCTGGCTCTGCCTTGCTAGCCTATCGACCCGGCCTGCTCCTCGACCCGCGGATTGCGTCGGGGCTGCTCCCACGATCCTCTCTCTCTCTCTCTCTCTCTCTCTCTCTCTCTCTCTCTCTCTCTCTCTCTCTCTCTCTCTCTCTCTCTCCTTTCTCTTCTCTCTATTTTGTTTTGCGGGTCTTCGTGCGAGACGGGCAAGAGAGGAAGAAGCTGGGCGGGCCGGTTGAAGGCTGAGAAAGAACCGGGGCCGGGCCGCGCCCGGGCCAAGGAGAAGAAAAGGGAGGCCGGTTAGGCGGAGGCTGGATTTGGCCCAACCCCCCCCTCGAGTTCTCTTTTTTTTTTCTTCTTTTTTCTTTTCCTCCTTTTTTTTTGTTTGGTTGTTGTTGTTTTTTTTACTAATTCTAACTTTTAATACTATTAATTTTTAAATAAAATGGTGAAATTTAGGTGTCAACAAGCTCAAGAAACGACCTAGCATCATCTGCAAAAAACAATACATAATAGCCTCTAATGTAAAACCCTAAAGACTTGTTAAATTGGGATACAAATTTTGATCAAATGTTTTTCGCATATTTTAAGAAAAACTCAAAAACTAATTTTTTTAAAGTTTTTTCGAATTTCATAAAAAAAAATTGGAATTTTTAATTAATTAATTTTTAAAAATATTTTTTTAATATTAAATTAATAGAATATAAAACGGACCCGGGTTAGATGTCCACATCCGACCCGGGTCGAGAACGTCAGGTCCACGGTACCGACTAGCCGAGCCCGGTCCACGATTCCCTCTCTTCCCCCGCGCCCCCTCGGTCTCCCACTTTCGCTCCCTCTAGCTCCCCCTCGTTCTCTCGAGCTCTCCGGTCTCCCTCTGCGTTCTTTGTTCTCCCCCTTTTGTTTTTCGTCCTCAAAGCTTTTCAAGGCCAACGGCAAGTGTGCTGGCTCCGCCTTGCTAGCCTATCGACCGGCCGCTCCTCGACCCGCGGATCGCGGCGGACTCTCCCCGTCCTCTCTCTCTCTCTCTCTCTCTCTCTCTGTCTCTCTCTCTCTCTCTCTCGCTCTTCTCTCTATTTGGTTCTGCGGGTCTTCGTGCGAGAAAGGCAAGAGAGGGAAGACTGGGCGGGCCGGCTGAACGAGAAAGAAATCTGGGCCGGGCCGCGCGGCCCCGGAGAAGAAAAGGGAGAAGCCGGTTGGGCGACCGGATTTGGCCCAACCCGGCCCCCTCGAGTTCTCTTCTTTTTTTTTCTTCTTTTGTTTTCCTCCTTTTTTTGTTGTTTTGTTGTTGTTTTTTTTTTTGCGACTAATTCCTAACTTTTAATACTATTAATTTTTAAGTAAAATGGTGAAATTTAGGTGTCAACAACCTCAAGAAACGACCTAGCATCATCTAAAAAAAACAATACATAATAGCCTCTAATGTAAAACCTAAAGAGTTGTTCAAATTGGGATACAAATTTTGATCAAATGTTTTCGCATATTTTATGAAAAACTCAAAAACTAATTTTTAAAGTTTTTTTGAATTTCGTAAAAAAATTGGAATTTTTAATTAATTCATTTTTAAAAATATTTTGTTAATATTAAAATAATAGAATATAAAACGGACCCAGGTCGGATCTCCACATCCGACTCGGGTCAGGAACGTCTCGGTCCACGGCTGGACTGGCTAAGCCCAGTCCCGCGATGCCCTCTCTTTCCCCTGCGCCCCCTCGGTCTCACTCGCTCCGTCTAGCTCCCCCTCCGTTCTCTCGAGCTCTGCGGTCTCCCTCTGCGTTGCTGTTCTCCCCCTTTTGTTTTTCGTCCTCAAGCTTTTCAAGGCCAACGGCAGTTTGCATCTGCTCTGCCTTTGCCTAGCCTATCGACCGGCCCTGCTCCTCGACCCGCGGATCGCGCGGAGCTGCTCCACTGAACCTCTCTCTCTCCTCTCTCTCTCTCTCTCTCTCTCTCTCTCTCTCTCTCTCTCTCTCTCTCTCGTTGCTCTTATCTCTATTTTGTTCTGTATGTCTTCGTGCGAGACAGGCAAGAGGGAGATCAAGGCGCGGGTTGGGCTGAAGGACAAAGAAACGGGGGCCGGACCGCGTGCGAGTGGGAGAAGAAAAGGGAGAGGCCGGTTGGGCCGAGACCGGATTTTGCCCAACCCGGCCCCCCGAGTACTCTTCTTTTTTTTTTTCTTTTCTTTTCCTCCTTTTTTGTTGTTTTGTTGTTGTTTTTTTCGACTAATTCCTAACTTTTAATACTATTAATTTTTAAGTAAAATGGTGAAATTTAGGTGTCAAGAAGCTCAAGAAATGACCTAGGATCTTACGCAAAGAAACAATACATAATAGCCTCTCATGTACAACCCTAAAAACTTGTTCAAATTGGGATACAAATTTTGATCAAATGTTTTCGCATATTTTAAGAAAAACTCAAAAACCAATTTTTTAATGTTTTTCGAATTTCATAAAAAAAAATTGGAATTTTTAGTTAATTAATTTTTAAAAATATTTTTTAATATTAAAATAATACAATATAAAACGGACCCAGGTTAGATCTCCACATCCGACCCGTGTCGAGAACGCTGCGGGTCCACGGGTGACTTGGCTGAGCCCAGTCCGCGATTCCCTCTATTTCCCCTGCGCCCCCTCGGTCTCACTCGCTCCCTCTAGCTCCCCTCCGTTCTCTCGAGCTCTACTTGTCTCCCTCTGCGTTGCTCTTCTCCCCCTTTTGTTTTCGTCCTCCAACCTTTTCAAGGCCAACGGCAAGTGTGCCTGGCTCTGCCTTACTAGCCTATCGACCAGCCTTCCTCGACCCGCGGATCGCGCGGGACGCGCTCCCGATCTGTCTCTCTCTCTTCTCTCTCTCTCTCTCTCTCTCTCTCTCTCTCTCTCTCTCTCTCTCTCTCTCTCTCTGCTGCTCTTCTCTCTATTTTGTTCTGCGAGTCTTCGTGCGAGACGAGGCAAGAGAGGAAGATCACGGGTTGGGTCAAGGAGAAAAAAACTGGGCCGGGCAGCGCGCGAGTGGGAGAAGAAAAGGGAGAGGCTTTTGAGGAGACCGGATTGGCCCAACCCGGCCCCCTCAAGTTCTCTTTTTTTTTTCTTCTTTTCTTTTCCTCCTTTTTTCTTGTTTTGTTGTTGTTTTTTTTTTTGCGACTAATTCCTAAGTTTTAATACTATTAATTTTTAAGGAAAATGGTGAAATTTAGGTGTCAAGAAGCTCAAGAAATGACCTAGGATCTTCTGCAAAAAGAAACAATACATAATAGCCTCTCATGTACAACCCTAAAAACTTGTTCAAATTGGGATACAAATTTTGATCAAATGTTTTTCGCATATTTTAAGAAAAACTCAAAAACTAATTTTTTAAAGTTTTTTGAATTTCATTAAAATTGGAATTTTTAATTAATCAATTTTTAAAAATATTTTTTAATATTAAAATAATACAATATAAAACGGACCCAGTCGGATCTCCACATCCGACCGGTCGAACGCTCTGGTGCAGGACTGGCTGAGCCTGGGCCCCAGCGATTCCCTCTCTCTTCCCCTGCGCTCCCTCGGTTTCACTCGCTCCCTCTAGCTCCCCCTCCGTTCTCTCGAGCTCTCGGTCTCCCTGCGTTGCTGTTCTCCCCCTTTTGTTTTTTTCGTCCTCCAACCTTTTCAAGGCGAACGGCAAGTGTGCTGGCTCAGCCCTTGCTAGCCTATCGACCCGCCGTGCTCCTCGACCCGCGGATTGCGTCGGGCCGTGCTCCCCCGATCCTCTCTCTCTCTCTCTCTCTCTCTGCTGCTCTTCCCTCTATTTTGTTTTGCGTCTTCGTGCGAGACAGGCAGAGAGGAAGACGGGGCGCGAGGCCTGGGCTGAAGGAGAAAGAACTGGCCGGGCCGCGCCGACTGGGAGAAGAAAAGGGAGAGGCCGGTTGAGACTGATTTGGCCCAACCCGGCCCCCTCGAGTTCTCTTTTTTTTCTTCTTCTTTTCTTTTCCTCCTTTTTTTTTGTTTGGTTGTTGTTGTTTTTTTTTGCGACTAATTCCTAACTTTTAATACTATTAATTTTTAAATAAAATGGTGAAATTTAGGTGTCAACAAGCTCAAGAAACGACCTAGCATCATCTCGCAAAAGAAACAATACATAATAGCCTCTAATGTAAAACCCTAAAGACTTGTTAAATTGGGATACAAATTTTGATCAAATGTTTTCGCATATTTAAAGAAAAACTCAAAAACTAATTTTTTAAAGTTTTTTCGAATTTCATAAAAAAATTGGAATTTTAATTAATTAATTTTTAAAAATATTTTTTAATATTAAAATAATACAATATAAAACGGACCCGGTTAGATGTCCACATCCGACTCGGGTCGAACGCCTGGTCCATGGCTGGACTAGGCGAGCCCGATCCCACGATTCCCTCTCTTCCCCCGCGCCCCCTCGGTCTCACTCGCTCCCTCTAGCTCCCCCTCTGTTCTCTCGAGCTCTCCGTCTCCCTCTGCGTTGCTGTTCTCCCCCTTTTGTTTTTAGTCCTCAAAGCTTTTCAAGGCCAACGGCAAGTGTGCTGCTCTGCCTTGCTAGCCTATCGACCACTGCTCCTCGACCAGCGGATCGCGGGGCGGAGCTGCTCCCGATCCTCTCTCTCTCTCTCTCTCTCTCTCTCTCTCTCTCTCTCTCTCTCTCTCTCTCTCTCTCTCTGCTCTTCTCTCTATTTGTTCTGCAGGTCTTCGTGCGAAAGGCAAGAGAGGAGAAAGATGGCGCGAGTGGGCTGAACGAGAAAGAACCGGGCCGGCCGCGCGCGACCGGGAGAAGAAAAGGGAGAAGCCGGTTGGGCCGACACCGGTTGGCCCAACCCGGCCCCCTCGAGTTCTCTTCTTTTTTTTTCTTATTTTCTTTTCCTCCTTTTTTGTTGTTTTGTTGTTGTTTTTTTTTTTGCGACTAATTCCTAACTTTTAATACTATTACTTTTTAAGTAAAATGGTGAAATTTAGGTGTCAACAACCTCAAGAAACGACCTAGCATCATCTCTGAAAAAGAAACAATACATAATAGCCTCTAATGTAAAACCCTAAAGACTTGTTCAAATTGGGATACAAATTTTGATCAAATGTTTTCGCATATTTTATGAAAAACTCAAAAACTAATTTTTTAAAGTTTTCGGACTTTCGTAAAAAAATTGAATTTTTAATTAATTAATTTTTAAAAATATTTTGTTAATATTAAAATAATACAATATAAAAACGGACCCGGGTCGGATCTCACATGGCCCGGGTCGAGGCGATCTCGGTCACGAGTGGGCCCAGTGGCTAAGCAGGTCCGCGATGCACCCTCTCTTTCCCACTGCGCCCCCTCGGTCTCACTCGCTCAAATCCCAGCTCCCCCTCAGTTCTCTCGAGCTCTGCGGTCTCCCTCTGCGTTGCTGTTCTCCCCCTTTTGTTTTTCGTCCTCAAGCTTTTCAAGGCCAACGGCGGTTTGCAGCTCCTTGCTAGCCTATCGACCCGGCTGCTCCTCGACCCGCGGATCGCGCCCAGGAGCTGCTCCCACCTGAACCTCTCTCTCTCTCTCTCTCTCTCTCTCTCTCTCTCTCTCTCTCTCTCTCTCTCTCTCTCTCTCTCTCTCTCTCTCTCTCTCTCTCTCGTTGCTCTTATCTCTATTTTTGTTACGTATGTCTTCGTGCGAGACGGGCAAGAGAGAGGAGGCCCAGGGCGCGGTTGGGGTTTGAAGGACAAAGAAACGGGGCCGGGCGCGCGAGTGGGAGAAGAAAAGGGAGAGAGGCCGGTTGGGCCGAGACCGGATTTTGCCCAACCCGGCCCCCGAGTACTCTTCTTTTTTTTTTTTCTTCTTTTCTTTTCCTCCTTTTTTTTGTTGTTTTGTTGTTGTTTTTTTTTTGCGACTAATTCCTAACTTTTAATACTATTAATTTTTAAGTAAAATGGTGAAATTTAGGTGTCAAGAAGCTCAAGAAATGACCTAGGATCTTCTGCAAAAAGAAACAATACATAATAGCCTCTAATGTAAAACCCTAAAGACTTGTTCAAATTGGGACACAAATTTTGATCAAATGTTTTCGCATATTTTAAGAAAAACTCAAAAACAAATTTTTAAAGCTTTTTTGGAATTTCATAAAAAAAAAATTGGAATTTTTAATTAATTAATTTTTAAAAATATTTTTAATATTAAAAAATACAATATAAAAACGGACCCGTCGAGATGTCCACATCCGACCCGGGTCGGAAGGCGTCTAGGTCACGGGTGGGCCGGCTAAGCCCGGGCTGCGATTCCCTCTCTTTTCCCCGCGCCCCCTCGGTCTCACTCGCTCCCTCTAGCTCCCCCTCCGTCCTCTCGAGCTCTCCGGTCTCCCTCGGCGTTCTTCGTTCTCCCCCTTTTTGTTTTTCGTCCTCAAGCTTTTCAAGGCCAACGGCAAGTGTGCTGGCTCTTGCTAGCCTATCGACGACCGACTTGCTCCTCGACCGCGGATCGCACCGCAGCTGCTCCCCTAATCTCTCTCTCTCTCTCTCTCTCTCTCTCTCTCTCTCTCTCTCTCTCTCTCTCTCTCTCTCTCTCGCTCGCTCTTCTCTCTATTTTGTTCTGCGGGTCTTCGTGCGAGATGTGGCAAGAGAGGAAGAAAACTGGCAGCGCGGGTTGGGGCTGAAGGAGAAAGAAACGGGCCGGGGCTGCGCGCGGTGGGAAGAAGAAAGGGAGAGGCCGGTTAGGCCGAGACCGGTTGGCCCAACCCAGGCCCCCTCGAGTTCTCTTCTTTTTTTTTTTTTCTTTTCTTTTCCTCCTTTTTTTGTTGTTGTTTTGTTGTTTTTTTTTTGCGACTAATTCTAACCTTTAGTACTATTAATTTTTTAAGTAAAATGGTGAAATTTAGGTGTCAACAAGCTCAGGAACGACCTAGCATCATCTGCAAAAGAAACAATACATAATAGCCTCTAATCTAAAACCCTAAAGACTTGTTCAAATTGGGATACAAATTTTGATCAAATGTTTTCGCATTTTTTAAGAAAAACTCAAAAACTAATTTTTAAAGTTTTTTTCGGACTTTCGTAAAAAATTGGAATTTTAATTAATTAATTTTTAAAATATTTTGTTAATATTAAAATAATACAATATAAACGGACCCGGTCGGATCTCCACATCCGACCCGGGTCGAAGGCATCTCGGTCACGGGCTGGGCTTAAGCCCGATCCGCGATGCCCTCTCTTTCCCTGCGCCCCCTCGGTCTCACTCGCTCCGTCTAGCTCCCCTCCGTTCTCTCGAGCTCTGCGGTCTCCTCTACACGTTGCTGTTCTCCCCTTTTGTTTTTCGTCCTCAAGCTTTTCAAGGCCAACGGCGGTTTGCACCGGCTCCACGCCTTGCTAGCCTATCGACCCGGCTTGCTCCTCGACCCGCGGATCGCGCCGGAGCTGCTCCCCTGAACCTCTCTCTCTCTCTCTCTCTCTCTCTCTCTCTCTCTCTCTCTCTCTCTCTCTCTCTCTCTCTCTCTCTCTCTCTCTCTCTCTCTCTCTCTCTCTGTCTCTCTCTTGTTGCTCTTATCTCTATTTTGTTACGTATGTCTTCGTGCGAGACGGGCAAGAGGGAGAGGGGCGCGGGTTGGGCTGAAGGACAAAGAAACGAGGGGGCCGGGCGCGCGAGTGGGAGAAGAAAGGGAGAGGCCGGTTGGGCCGAGACCGGATTTTGCCCAACCCGGCCCCCCTCGAGTACTCTTCTTTTTTTTTCTTCTTTTCTTTTCCTCCTTTTTTTGTTGTTTTGTTGTTGTTTTTTTTTTGCGACTAATTCCTAACTTTTAATACTATTAATTTTTAAGTAAAATGGTGAAATTTAGGTGTCAACAAGCTCAAGAAATGACCTAGGATCTTCCGCAAAAGAAACAATACATAATAGCCTCTAATGTAAAACCCTAAAGACTTGTTCAAATTGGGACACAAATTTTGATCAAATGTTTTTTCGCATATTTTAAGAAAAACTCAAAAACAAATTTTTTTAAAGCTTTTGGAATTTCATAAAAAAAAAATTGGAATTTTTAATTAATTAATTTTTAAAAATATTTTTTAATATTAAAAAATACAATATAAAACGGACCCAGTCGGATGTCCACATCCGACCGGGTCGGAACGTCTAGGTCCACGGGCGGGCGCTAAGCCAGGTCTGCGATTCCCCTCTCTTTCCCCCCGCGCCCCGTCGGTCTCACTCGCTCCCTCTAGCTCCCCCTCCGTCCTCTCGAGCTCTCCGGTCTCCTCGGCGTTCTTGTTCTCCCCCTTTTTTTCGTCCTCCAAGCTTTTTCAAGGCCAACGGCAAGTGTGCAGCTCCACCTTGCTAGCCTATCGACCAGCCTGCTCCTCGACCCGCGGATCGCACCCATTTCGTTTCCCCTAATCTCTCTCTCTCTCTCTCTCTCTCTCTCTCTCTCTCTCTCTCTCTCTCTCTCTCTCTCTCTCTCTCTCTCTCTCTCTCTTCTTTCTCTCTATTTTGTTACGGGTCTTCGTGCGAGGCAGGCAAGAGAGGAAAAGGCGGCGCGGGTTGGGGTGAAGGAGAAAGAAACTGGCCGGGCTGCGCGCGAGTGGGAGAAGAAAGGGAGGCCGGTTGGGCCGAGACCGGTTGGCCCAACCCGGCCCCCTCGAGTTCTCTTCTTTTTTTTTTTTTTCTTCTTTTCTTTTCCTCCTTTTTTTGTTGTTTTGTTGTTGTTTTTTTTTTGCGACTAATTCCTAACCTTTAGTACTATTAATTTTTAAGTAAAATGGTGAAATTTAGGTGTCAACAAGCTCAAGGAACGACCTAGCATCATCTGCAAAAGAAACAATACATAATAGCCTCTAATCTAAAACCCTAAAGACTTGTTCAAATTGGGATACAAATTTTGATCAAATGTTTTCGCATTTTTAAGAAAAAACTCAAAAACTAATTTTTTTAAAGCTTTTTCGGAATTTCGTTAAAAAAATGGAATTTTTAATTAATTAATTTTAAAAATATTTTTAATATTAAAATAATACAATATAAAACGGACCCCGAGTCGGATCTCCACATCCGACCGGGTCGGGACGTCTGGTCCACGACAGTGGACTAGGCGAGCCCGATCCGTGATTCCCCTCTCTTTCCCTGCGCGCCCTCGGTCTCACTCGCTCCCTCTAGCTCCCCCTCCGTTCTCTCGAGCTCTCCGGTCTCCCTGCGTTGCTATTCTCCCCCTTTTGTTTTCGTCCTCCAACCTTTTCAAGGCCAAGCAGCAAGTGTGCGGCTCTGCCTTGCTAGCTGTCGACCAACTTTGCTCCTCGACCCGCGGATCGCGCCCGGAGCTTCTCCCTAATCCTCTCTATCTCTCTCTCTCTCTCTCTCTCTCTCTCTCTCTCTCTCTCTCTCTCTGTTGCTCTTCTCTCTTTTGTATGCTGAGGTCTTCGTGCGAGAACGGGCAAGAGAGGAAGACGGGCGCGGGTTGGGTGGAAGGAGAAAGAAACTGGGCCGGGCGCGCGCGTGGGAGAAGAAAGGGGAGAGCGGTTGGGCCGAGACGGGATTGGCCCAACCCGGCCCCCTCGAGTTCTCTTCTTTTTTTTTTTTTTTTTTCTTCTTTTCTTTTCCTCCTTTTTTTGTTGTTTTGTTGTTGTTTTTTTTTTTTTGCGACTAATTCCTAACCTTTAGTACTATTAATTTTTAAGTAAAATGGTGAAATTTAGGTGTCAACAAGCTCAAGAAACGGCCTAGCATCATCTGCAAAAAGAAACAATACATAATAGCCTCTAATGTAAAACCACTAAAGACTTGTTCAAATTGGGATACAAATTTTGATCAAATATTTTCGCATATTTTAAGAAAAACTCAAAAACTAGTTTTTAAAGCTTTTTTTCGAATTTCGTAAAAAAATTGCAAATTTTAATTAATTAATTTTTAAAAATATTTTGTTAATATTAAAATAATACAAAATAAAACGGACCCAGGTTAGATCTCCACATCCGACCCGGTCGGGAACGTCAGGTCCACGGTGGGTGGTGAGGCCAGGTCCGCGATTCCCTCTCTTCCCCCGCGCCCCCTCGGTCTCACTCGCTCCCTCCCCAGCTCCCCCTCCGTTCTCTCGAGCTCTCCGGTCTCCCTGCCTTGCTGTTCTCCCCCTTTTGTTTTCGTCCTCCAACCTTTTCAAGGCCAACGGCAAGTGTGCTGGCTCTTGCGCCCTATCGACCCGCCTGCTCCTCGACCCGCGGATCGCGCCTGGGCCCTCCCACGACCCTCTCTCTCTCTCTCTCTCTCTCTCTCCTCTCTCTCTCGCTGCTCTTCTCTCTATTTTGTTACGAGTCATCGTGCGGGACAGGCAAGAGATGAAGACTGGCGCGAGTTGGGCTGAAGGAGAAATAAAGCCGGGCCGGACGCGCGAGTGGGAGAAGAAATGGGAGGCCTCAGTAGAGACCGAGACTGACACCAACCCCCCTCGAGTTCTCTTTTTTTTTTTTCTTCTTTTTTTGTTTTCCTCCTTTTTTTTGTTTTGTTGATGTCTTTTTTTTTTTGCGACTAATTCCTAACGTTATTACTATTAATTTTTAAGTAAAATGGTGAAATTTAGGTGTCTAAGCAAGCTCAAGAAACGACTAGCATCATCTCAAAGAAACAATACATAATAGCCTCTAATGTACAACCCTAAAACTTGTTCAAATTGGGATACAAATTTTGATCAAATAATTTTCGATATTTTAAGAAACTCAAAACCAATTTTTTAAAGTTTTTTGAATTTCGTAAAAATATTGGAATTTTTCATTAATTAATTTTTAAAAATATTTTTTTAATATTAAAATAATACAATATAAAACGGACCAGGGTTAAGATCTCCACATCCAGACCGGTGTCGAGACGTGCGGGTCCACCAGTGGGGCCAGAGTGAGCCCGGTCCCAGCGGTCCCTCATTTCCCTGCGCCCCCTGGTCTCACTCGCTCCCTCCCCAGCTCCCCCTCCGTTCTCTGAGCTCTGCGGTCTCCTCTGCGTTGCTGTTCTCCCCCTTTTGTTTTCGTCCTCCAACCTTTTCAAGGCCAACGGCAAGTGTGCTGGCTCGCCTTGCTAGCCTATCGACCACCTCCTCGACCCGCGGATCGCGCGGCTGCTCCCGATCCTCTCTCCTCTCTCTCTCTCTCTCTCTCTCTCTCTCTCTCTCTCTCTCTCTCTCTCTCTCTCTCGCTTCTCTTCTCTCTATTTTGTTACGGGTCTTCGTGCGAGGCAAGGCAGGCAAGAGAGGAAGATCCGGGCGCGGGTTGGGCTGAAGGA